>NC_066553.1:7357303-7407303 GCF_024679095.1 Eriocheir sinensis
AGAGAGAGAGAGAGAGAGAGAGAGAGAGAGAGAGAGAGAGAGAGAGAGAGAGAGAGAGAGAGAGAGAGAGAGAGAGAGAGAGAGAGAGAGAGAGAGAGAGAGAGAGAGAGAGAGAGAGAGAGAGAGAGAGAGAGAGAGAGAGAGAGAGAGAGAGAGAGAGATCCATGAGTCTCGTCCTTGGGGCTTAAAGCTGAGGAACCGTGACTTTAGGTGGAGGTGCAGGTGAGCGATTGATCTCCCGCCGTGGACAGGCTAAGGCAGGACGGCAGGTAGGCAGTAGAGGTAGAGGTAGGCAGAAGTAGGCAGAAACAGGCAGCAAGAGGTAGGGAGAAAAAAGGTAGATAGGAAGGCCGAGGGAGGGAGGCAGGAATAAGCAGTTAGGCACAGGAAAGCAGAAACAAGTAAGCAGTTAGGCAAGGGAACGCAGAAACAAGCAAGCAGTTAGCCAAAGGAAAGCAGAAACAAGCGAGCAGTTAGGCAAAGGAAAGCAGAAACAAGCAAGCAGTTAGGCAAAGGAAAGCAGAAACAAGCAAGCAGTTAGGCAAAGGAAAGCAGAAACAAGCAAGCAGTTAGGCAAAGGAAAGCAGAAACGAGCAAGGAGTTAGGCAAAGGAAAGCAGAAACAAGCAAGAGTTAGGCAAAGGAAAGCAGAAACGAGCAAGCAGTTAGGCAAAGGAAAGCAGAAACAAGCAAGCAGGTAGGTAGAAGGACTAGTGGATAGGCAAGCAGGAAGAAGCAGAGGCAAAAGCAGAAGTAGGCAAAAGCAGGCAGAGGAAGACAAAAGCTAGCAAAAAAAAAAAAAAACAGGCAAAGGCGGGCCGAAGCAGACAGAGACAGACAGAAGCGGACAGGTAGACAGAGACAGGCAGGCAGGTGGGTACGCAAGCTGAGAGAGGCAGAGGTAGAAGTAGGTTGAAACAGGCAGACAAAGGTGGGCAGAAGCAACACAGGCAGGCAGGCATGTGGGTAGGCAGTTAAGCAGGGATGGGTGAGTGGTTTTCGGTCTCTCTCTCTCTCTCTCTCTCTCTCTCTCTATGGCGATAATGCTATAGAGAGAGAGAGAGAGAGAGAGAGAGAGAGAGAGAGAGAGAGAGAGAGAGAGAGAGAGAGAGAGAGAGAGAGACAGAGAGAGAGAGAGAGAGAGGTGAATGTACGATGATAGAAGTGTGGCTGATTGAATTTTGCGTAGGTCGTTGTGTGTGTGTGTGTGTGTGTGTGTGTGTGCGTCTGGTTCACTATAAACCCCGCTGTGCGAGGTTAATGTAAATGTATTATCGCTCTGTTTGCCCCAGCTTTCAATTTCCTGTGTTCCCCTCGAGTTCTTACTTTGAGTGGTACCAAATCTCTTTCAGCTGATATGCGTAGAGGGATGAGACTTTCTATTGCGGCACTCACATATTTCATCATCATATATTCTATGTTATTCCTGGGTATGTGAAGGAGTATTATATTGCCTCTTCTCATTCGTTTACTTTCACCCATATATTTCATCATTATTTAATATTTATTCTATCTTATTCCTGTTTATGTGAAGGTGTCTTATTTCCTTTTCTTCAGACTCTTCCTAATGTTCAGTTCGTAAGCCGTGAAAGTCAGGGCCAGATGTTGTTCTTTTATAGTCATTAGAGTTGCGTAGGCGAACGTATGTGAGCTGGTGTAGGTAAGTATGACCGATGTATAGACTTAAGTACCCAGCGTGTGTGTCTGGGAAGCCTTACGAAAGTGTGTCAGGAGTTGCGACATCCATAGCGGCCATAAAAAGCCGAGTCATGTCATTATGTTTGCTGGGTCCTCACCATTTTCCTCGTGGCCTTCACTCACCGTTAGGCCGTCTTGTGTATATATAGGCAGCGGAAGCAACGTTAAGTCACTAGGCCTAAAGAGAAGATATGATGGTGTATAGCGTAAAGGAGTGCAAGTGAAGGGGTGATAAATGGCTTGGTGAAGGGTGAGAGAAGGATTTGATAATTTGTAGGTTTCACAAAGAAGAGAAAAATTACCCTCCATTATCTACATCCGGTGGGGAAACACTGATGGCGAGTCCACCTTCAAAGGAATATATTTGACGCAGGTGACCGTAGCCTCTGAACCTGTATTGTCTTCCATTGACTCCCGTTAACTCCCCCCAGAGAGACCTTTTGTTTGATGACTTTTTCTAATCTCACTTCGCACTGTCGGCGGCGGCGCTGGTACAACTCATTTAGGACGCAGTGGCAGGAAAAGAGATAATAAAGATAACCATTCAGCTTCTGTTTCGTTCCATCGCTCTTTTGTAACACTCCCATCCAGCCTGTTCCTCGCCCATCAGAGCCCCGAACACGCGCCGGCTTCTGCTCATCCTCTTTGGAAAATTCACTCGCCCGACACAGTTAAGTCCCTCGGCTGCCGCTGCTCCGCGCCCCTCATTACGGGAGACACACGGGCGCGGTGATCAGGTGATGCGATGCTGCCTAAATGAAACAGCAGGCAGCGAGAGAGAGAGAGAGAGAGAGAGAGAGAGAGAGAGAGAGAGAGAGAGAGAGAGAGAGAGAGAGAGAGAGAGAGAGAGAGAGAGAGAGAGAGAGAGAGAGAGAGAGAGAGAGAGAGAGAGAGAGAGAGAGAGAGAGAGAGAGAGAGAGAGAGAGAGAGAGAGAGAGAGAGAGACAGAGAGAGAGAGAGAGAGAGAGAGAGAGAGAGAGAGAGAGAGAGAGAGAGAGAGAGAGAGAGAGATGAATACATTTACACATACTTTCACACACACACACACACACACACACACACACACACACACACACACACACACACACACACACACATAAAAAAAAACCAGCTAGTGTGGGAGAGAGACAAACAAATGATCAAATAGACCAGTACCGTCACAAACACAAGACAGGCAAAGTGAGTGGCAAACATACAATGACAGACAGACACTGAAATAGACAGACAGACAGACACAGACGTACAGAGAAAGCTGGCTACGTCCCTTTTACCCGGGATCAGAGGTAAAGGTGGGTAGTTATCCTGAAGGTCAGAAGTGATTGTTAGTCCTTCGATCTCGGCTCATAATGTAGAAGGGGAGTGCAAGAGGATAGCGATCGGCAGCAACAACACAGATGAGGCCAGACGAGGAGAGAGGCAGAGAGGGCAGGAGAACAGGCGGAGAGGAAGGCGGAGAGGACTGGAGGACTTGCGGGAAGGAAGGCAGAGAGGACAGAAGAGGTAAGACGGGGAGAGAGGTTGAGAGGAAAGAGTAGGTCAGACAGGGAGGGAGGCTGAGAGGACAGAGGATAGACGAGAAGGAAGGCTGAGACAACGGAGTAGGTCAGCCAGGGCGGGGAGCTAAGGGGACAAGAGGCCAGACAGGGAAGAGATCTGAAAGGAAAGAGGACAGACGGAGAGAGAGGGTGAGGGGCAGCGTTGCCAAATTGTCGTACTCTGAGCATCGCATTTACCATTTTTAGGCTCCAAGACCGTCGTAACCACAAAAACACCGATAGAAAATTAAAGTTATCGTTGAAACAGTTAAAGAGTGATGGTTTTTGCTCTTTTTTTGCTAGAGCTATCGACCAGAAAGTAGGAAAATGCAATGCGATGAGTACGATAATATAGCAATGCTGGTGATGGGACAGAGACAACCAGACATGGAGAAAAACTGTGACGAGAAAACAATAAGTGAAAGGCTGAAATAAAAGATGAAAAAGAGAAGCCAGCATGACAGAAAAAATATATTAATAATTATAATTTGATCCTTTATAAGCTGCTTGGCTATGTTTTGCTATGTATGAAAATGCGAATAGCAATTTATTGTGATTGCAAATGGAAAATTTTAGATGTGTAATTTAAATGAAAAAAATATACAAGAGAGAGAGAGAGAGAGAGAGAGAGAGAGAGAGAGAGAGAGAGAGAGAGAGAGAGAGAGAGAGAGAGAGAGAGAGAGAGAGAGAGAGAGAGAGAGATACAAAAAGACACCAGACCACATACAAAAGACAGTCTCACACAAAAGGCAACACACACACACACACACACACACACACACACACACACACACACACACACACACACACACACACACACACACACACACACACACACACACACACACACACATCCAGAGAGAGAGAGAGAGAGAGAGAGAGAGAGAGAGAGAGAGAGAGAGAGAGAGAGAGAGAGAGAGAGAGAAATAGTGAGGGGATGGGTCAAGCCTCTCTAGTAAGGAGGTAGGAAAGCGAGAGTGAAGACAAACGGAGAGGGCTGAAGGGAGGAAGAGACCAAGGACGCAGCTCTCCTCATTCACTTTCTCCTCCTTCCTCGTCCCTTCCCTTTCCTTCCTTCGCCAACACCTGCCTTTGCTTCATCGCATTACCTTGGGACTGTTAAAGACGGGGAATAAGGAGTGTTTGTGTATAAGAAAATGTGTGTGTCTGTGTGTGTGTGTGTGTGTGTGTGTGTGTGTGTGTGTGTATGTGTGTGTGTCAGTGAGAGACAGAGATGAAGACATGAGCCGTAACAGACAGACACACAACTAGAGATAACATGACACACAAACATACACACACACACACACACACACACACACACACACACACACACACACACACACACACACACACACACACACACACACACACACACACACACACACACACACACACACACACCTCCGGTAGCTCAATCGGTTAGGGTGCCGCGCTGCAAGGCTTCACGGCCAGACAGGCGGCGGTTCGAGCCCTGCTCAGGCCGGATACTTTCCGTTGACTAGGGGTGGTTACTGTCCCCCCTTGAGCAAGGGGGATGGGGTGTGTGGTGTGTGAGGTCCTAGCAGTAAGAGATCGACAATAATGAGCACTTGCTCGCGTCGCGAGAGTACCTGCTGGCGAAAGCGAGTCCAACTCGTGATCAGGCCGTGGTGAATTACACACACACACACACACACACACACACACAGAGAGAGAGAGAGAGAGAGAGAGAGAGAGAGAGAGAGAGAGAGAGAGAGAGAGAGAGAGAGAGAGAGAGAGACAGATGGCACATAATAACACTAAAACAGGTAACACTCATCCTACCAGCCCGGCGACACCTGGCGCTGAACGAGAGCTGTGAATTGAATAATTTTGTGGCTGCCTTTGTCTTACTTATTGCTGGGACGGTGTTTTGGGGCTGTTTTCCAAAGAATACTTTCTACTTCTGCTTGGTGAATTGCATATCACTAATGATATATATATATATGTATATATATATATATATATATATATATATATATATATATATATATATATATATATATATATATATATATATATATATATATATATACATATATATATATATATATATATATATATATATATATATATATATATATATATATATATATATATATATATATATATATATATATATATATATATATATATATATATATATTTATATTTTTTTTTTATTTTTTTACGTGTCAGCTTATGGCGCCGGTAGACTTTCTTGATGGGCCTGGATGGTAGTCGGCCCCAGCCCGTCATGGCGCAGGCAAGTGTTTTAGAATGGCGCCATCTCTCTTTACTTGCTTTTACTTAATTTCTTTCCGGAAAAAAAATATAATGAAGAAAAACGGCGAAGATTTTCTGACGTGGACGTTTGCTAAGAGGAGGGTAATTTTTGCTCAACTTTCACTATTTGTTTTAATGTATGAAACCACCTGCACACACACACACACACACACACACACACACACACACACACACACACACACACACACACACACACACACACACACACACACACACACACACACACACGCTGACAGCTGATTGTTTTTATGATTGACATTATGAAGTTCCTTTCCCTTCATTGAGTGTTGCGGTGTGTGTGTGTGTGTGTGTGTGTGTGTGTGTTAAACTACTTGATTGCTTTGTTCCCATTTTCTTCCTTCCCCTTCCTTATAACATCCTCTTTCATTCATAATTGACGCACACAAACGCACTCTTCCCTTTCTACAAGCAACCATTTCTTATCCCTAATGCTCCTCTCCCCTCTCCTGTCTCCCGGATTACTCTCATCGCCCTATTTATCACTTTTCCCCTCATTCTTTTTTTCTCTACTTCCCTTCCCTCCTCGCCTCCTTTCTCCTCCCTTCGTGTTGTCTGCATGGAACATTCACTAACCCGAAGCATGGACCTGTGTGTCGTTGTCGTGTATCACTGACCTAACCCGCGTCACCACCATGTAACTGATCGGCCCAACATTCTAGACCTCTTCCTTACCTCAAACCCTTCTGCTTATTCTGTCAAACTGTTCTCTCCGTTGGGCTCCTCCGATCACAATCTTATTTCTGCATCCTGTCCTATCGCTCCTGTACACCCTCTGGACCCACCGAAGAGGCGATGCTTCTGGCATTTTGCTTCAGCTCGGTGGGACGACCTGAGGATGTACTTTTCCGATTTCCCGTGGAATGATTATTGCTTCCAGGATAGAGACCCCTCTGTGTGTGCTCAGCGCATCACAGAGGTGATTGTCTCTGGAATGGAGGCATACATTCCTCGTTCTTTCTATACTCCTCACGCTAAAAAGCATTGGTTTAATCACGCTTGTTCTCGTGCTGTCAATGATAGAGAGGTAGCTCACAAAAGGTACCAGAGCCTTCAAACTAATGCTAATTATGAACTTTACATTTCTGCCCGAAATCGTGCCAAATCTATTCTCCGACTAACCAAAATTCTTTCTTTAATAGAAAATGTCAAACCTTGCTTTCTCTAACTCTTCCCGTGACTTCTGGCATCTAGCCAAAAACATCTCCTCCAACTTCACTTCTTCATCTTTCACCTCAGTCCTGACGGCAACACTGCCGTTTCATCTATCACTAAGGCTGAACTCTTCTCTAAAACTTTTTCTAAAACTCCACTCTGGACGATTCTGGACATATTCCTCCTACTCATCCCCCTCTGACTCCTGTATGCCTGTTATAAAGTTTCTTCAAATTATGTTTTCTATGCCCTCTCTGGCCTCAATCCTCAGAAGGCTTATGGACCTGATGGAGTGCCTCCTATTGTCGTTAAAACTGTGCCTCCGTGCTGTCACCCTGCCTGGTCAAACTCTTTCGCCTCTGACTGTCAACATCTACCTTTCCTTCTTGCTGGAAGTATGCCTTCATACAGCCTGTAACTAAGAAGGTTGACCGCTCCAATCACTCAAACTACCGTCCTATAGATTTACTTTCTTGTTCATCTAAAGCTTTTGAATCAATCATTAACCGTAAGATTCAAAAGCACATTTCCACTTCTGACCTTCTATCTGATCGACATTATGGGTTCCGCAAGGGGCGTTATACTGGTGATATACTAGCCTTCTTAACTGACTCTTGGTAATCCTCTCTTAGCCGTTTAGGTTAAAATTTTTCTATTGCGATTGACATCTCAAAAGCTTTTGATATGTTCTGGCACAAATATTTGCTTTCTAAACTACACTCCTACGAGTTATATCCCTCTCTGTACTTTTATCTCCAGCTTCCTTTCCGGACGTTCTATCTCTGCTGTGGTAGGCGGTCACTGTTCTTCACCTAAATCTATCAACAGTGGTGTCCCACAGGGTTCTGTCCTATCTCCCACTCTTTTCTTGTTGTTCATTGATGATCTTCTTTCCAAAACGAACTGTCCTATCCATTCCTACGCCGATGATTCCACTCTGCATTACTCAACTTCTTATAATAGAAGACCCACCTTTCAGGAACTTAACGAATCAAGGCTGGAGGCTGCAGAACGCTTAGCCTCAGACCTTACTATTATTTCCGATTGGGGCAAGAAGAACCTGGTGTCCTTCAACGCCTCAAAAACACAGTTTCTCCACCTATCCACTCGACACAATCTTCCAAACAACTATCCCCTATTCTTTGACAACACCCAGCTATCACCTTCCTCAACACTAAACATCCTCGGTCTATCCTTAACTCAAAATCTCAACTGGAAACTTCATATCTCATCTCTTACTAAATCAGCTTCCTCGAGGCTGGGCGTTCTGTACCGTCTCCGCCAGTTCTTCTCCCCTGCACAGCTGCTGTCCATATACAGGGGCCTTTTCCGCCCTCGTATGGAGTATGCATCTCATGTGTGGGGGGGCTCCACTCACACAGCTCTTCTGGACAGAGTGGAGGCTAAGGCTCTTCGTCTCATCAGCTCTCCTCCTCATACTGATAGTCTTCTACCTCTTAAATTCCGCCGCAATGTTGCCTCTCTTTCTATCTTCTATCGATATTTCCACGCTGACTGCTCTTCTGAACTTGCTAACTGCATGCCTCCCCTCCTGCGGCCCCTGCTGCACTCGACTTTCTACTCATGCTCATCCCTATACTGTCCAAACCCCTTATGCAAGAGTTAACCAGCTTCTTCACTCTTTCATCCCTTACGCTGGTAAACTCTGGAACAATCTTCCTTCATTTGTATTTCCTCCTGCCTACGACTTGAACTCTTTCAAGAGGAGGGTATCAGGACACCTCTCCTCCTGTATTTGATCTTCCTTTCGGCCACCTCTTTTGTTTTACTTTAGGAGCAGCAAGTAGCGGGCTTTTTTTTATTATTGTTTTCTTTTTTTGTTGCCCTTGAGCTGCCTCCTTTGTTGTAAAAAAAAAAAAAAAAAATTCTGGAGTGTTAAACGTTTGTGAAATCAAAATCTTGTAAATGGAAGAAGGGATTGAAAAAAATGTTACTTCGGTTGGTGGTTCCTTTTATTCCGTATATATTTTAATGAGACATCTCGCAACAGATTTTTAATATTTGTTTGTTTTTCTAAATATGTTCTTGAATTAGTGAAAAAATTATGAATACAGTTTTGTGACGTGTTATACTATCTGCAGCACACCGGAAGCATGTGGGTGTTACCGTTATGCAGGAAAACATGCCACGGTACAAGGGAGGAAGGGAGGACATGAAAGGGGTGGACTCAACCGAGCTGATTCACTCTGGCGTTGAGCATCATCCTGCACCGGGGCCCCTGACGCTCCTGCCGGGTTGTCAAGGGTACGACGCCCGAGTGACTGGCAGGCCGCGTCCCCCAATGAGCCGACGTCCTGATGTCACTCCGGGAATTGACTTGGATCTGGTAGCTATTTGATGTGTTGGGAGTGTGTTGCCATGCTCGCCCCTCATACTAATGGAGCAGGCGGAAGCCTGACAAAATCATTTTAGGTCTTGATCATAATTACTATGACATTTGAAATGAGCGTTGCGTGTCCCGCAGTCCAAAAAACAGCCTGATCCTAAGAAAAAAATAGTTTCACTCTGCGTTGTTATTCGAGATCAGTTTCGTTGCGTTTCATTATTCGCAATTTCGAAGAGTCAAGAAGTAAATGAATGATTAGAGAGATTGGTTGACTGATTGATTTACTGATTCATCAAGACAAATATGTAGAGAGATAAACGATGAGGACACTGACAACATCGTTGTTCTGGAATCGGATCAGTGTGACTTCGACGGACGTGTCGAAGTTAAGGTGGTGACGCTTCCCGCTGCGCATCATTACCGAGTTGCAAACCTCTCACTGCGACTGGGCCGTGAGGCGAACTGCCGACAAAAAGAGATGAGAGGCACTGCGATACAGGTGCGCGGGTAACTTGATCAGTAGCCAACAGGCCTGGTTTCTGTGTCTACTCAAAATGTCCTCTTACAAGTCGCCAGGGGAAAGGAAATACTTATTCTAGAAAATGCTTATTCAGCTCTTCCAAGAACAGTTTTTTTATTCACCAATAACCCACGGTATTGCGATTGGAATTGCCCTATAAATATCAAAGATTTACCTAAGAAGGGTGACCGTTCCAATCACTCAGACTACCGCCCTTTTGCTTTATTTTCCTGTCTATCTAAAGCTTTTGAATCAATCCTTAACCGGAAGATTCAAAAGCACCTTTCTACTTCTGACCTTCTATCTGATCGCCAGTATGGGTTTCGCAAGGGGCGTTCTACTGGCGATCTTACTCTTTTAACTGATTCTTGGTCATCCTCTCTTAGCCGTTTCGGTGAAACTTTCTCAGTTGCGCTAGACATATCGAAAGCTTTCGATAGAGTCTGGCACAACACACACACACACACACACACACACACACACACACACACACACACACACACACACATACACACACACACACACGCACGCACGCACGCACACACACACACACACACACACACACACACACACACACACGCACGCACGCACACACACACACACACACACACACACACACACACACATATATATATATCTATATATATATATATATATATATATATATATATATATATATATATATATATATATATATATATATATATATATATATATATATATATATTCAATAAGCCTTGTTTGCATGAAGAACATGTAGGCAGTATTTGTTTCCCTCGTTAATTGCACATTCCAGCACCACTGAACTACTAAGTTTAATTCAGTCATCTGGCGTGGACGTTCATTACGCCTGTCACTGCTCAGCCCTCACTGATGTGCTTCCTTGTGCGAGCTTTTGTTGGGTGGACACAAGCAAAAGTACGAGCGGAAGGATTCTGTGTCACAGAGCACAGTCTGAGCATAACACAAAATGTGGCCGCGGCTTTCATGGGAAAATACAGTATCGGCAACCTACGAAACCTTCCAAAGAAAAAAAGAAAAAAAATGTAAGATATACGAGCATAAATCAAGATAGGCTTGTGGCGCACAATTAAGCTCAAGAAGGAAATAGTCATGCAATGGAAACTCAGGTCAAATAATCAATGAACAAGCGAGGAAGCTACACAGATCATTAGCGCTCTGTGTGTGGCCACCTTCGGCTCCACTAACAAGATGTCGTATCAATGTGTGCCTCGCCGAGGGTTTGCACCGCCAACTGCTCTGTTAAAATTACAATATTAGTGATTCAGGGTCTCACCCCTTCATATCACATCCTTTATATCATATTCCTCCATTATGGGATGACGGAACACCTTAAGTTTGATAAATGTCTCCTTGAAAAAAAGGCTGTTCGCGGCAGCACAGTTGCTGGACAACAGTATTCCTCACGAAAGTCCCGAGACTCCGTATTGCTGCACATCAAGGAAGAAAATTGCTGGCAGAAAAATTGTAAATGCGAAAAAGCAGAGGGTCTTTGATTATAATAAGAAAAGCGTCTCAGACTGTTCGGCAACAAGTTTATAACAGAAAAAAAAAGAATTATGAAAAGTGGCCAATAAAGGAACATACCAAAAATGGCAAAAAATCTCCTCGTTGTCTGAATACATATGAAATGACGCAAAGATGCTAAAGTACCCTACGATAAGGAAGAAAAAGTGTCGTACACGAGATAGAAAAATAATGAAATGTCGAATGAAACACTTGAAATGAAAGAGAACTGCTTCCCCAATACGTGAGACAGACCCATTTCCTTTGTGCCACGAGTCATGGCACGGAATGACCCGAGACCAGATTGTTGTGGAGACCATTGTGGAAGGACGTAACGGTGTGTGTGTGTGTGTGTGTGTGTGTGAATTTGACAAAAATAGGAGAATTTTGTGGCACCGGTGAGACAAGTAGTAGTAACGGTAGTAGCTGTAGTAGTAAACTATTAATAGTAGTAGTATTTTTTTACGTGCTGCCCGTAGCGCCTTCAGAGTTTTTTGAAGGGCCCCTTTTACGACCCCAACCCGTTAGTGGCGCAGGCGAATTTTATTTATAGTGGCTGCCGTGATGTATGACTTGCTTGGCCCATGCTGCCCCCCGGTGCTCCACTTGAACGAAGTCGCTGAAGTTAAAGTTGATTGAAGATCTGGGCAGCTTGTGGGTAATCTTCCGCCCCTCGGCGATGGCTTGAAAAATAAGTGTGTTTTTGTGGGACTCGAACCTTGGCTCACCACACCCGCACGCTGACCACTCGTAGTAGTAGTAGTAGTAGTAGTAGTAGTAGTAGTAACTTGCATTTGTATAATTTGCCCTCGTTGCTGAGTGTTTCTACGTTGTTGTTGTTGTTGTTTCAATATAAGTACTTTACTGTCATCGGTCATTTTTGTTCTTCTTCTTCTGCTTTATCTTCTTCCTCATTATCATCATCTCTTTCTTGTTTTCCTTCTTCTCGTTTTCATGTGTTTTTTTGTTTTTGTTTTTTGTTCTTGTGCTTTTTTCTTCTTGTTCCTCTTGTTCTTCTTGTTCTTGATCTTGTTCTCGTTCTTCTTCTTCTTCTTCTTCTTCTTCTTCTTCTTCTTCTTCTTCTTATTATTATTATTATTATTATTATTATTATTATTATTATTATTATTATTATTATTATTATTATTATTATTATTATTATTATTATTATTATTATTATTATTACTTAACTTCTTTCTATTTCTTTTTCCTTTCATGCATTCTTATAATGAAAAAATGATTACTTAGGGTTACTTCTCTTTCTCCTCCACAGACAAGGTATGGTGATCAAGGAGTTTGTAAATAGACAGCATTGAATGTAAGTTAACAAACAATTATCAATATTCATGTAATGGTAGTAATTCTGCTTCTTTTCTTCTTGTTGTTGTTCTTCTTGTTCTTGTTCTTGTTCTTCTTCTTGTTCTTCTTCTTGTTCTTCTTCTTCTTCTTCTTCTTCTTCTTCTTCTTCTTCTTCTTCTTCTTCTTCTTCTTCTTCTTCTTCTTCTTCTTCTTCTTCTTCTTCTTCTTCTTCTTCTTCTTCTTCTTCTTCTTCTTCTTCTTCTTCTTCTTCTTTTTTTCTTCTTCTTCTTCTTCTTCTTCTTCTTCTTCTTCTTCTTCTTCTTCTTCTCTACTTCTTCTTCTTTTCTTCTTATTTTCCTTTTATTAGAAGTATTATTTTCTTTTCTTCTTCTCAGCCCTAGCGGCCTAGTGTTTCCCCTCCCAGCCGCCACGTCCCGCCGTGCCCGGCTGCCTCCAGGCTCATTCTCTTTCTCTTTCTTGGCCCAAAATCATTTGTGTATTTTCGACTTTGCTTAGAATTTAGGAGAGTATTTGCATCTGCATTTCCACAATAATATTCAGGTGAGAGTGCCTGAACGCCGCGAGAGTTTTAAAATTCATGAGAGGAAGTTTTTATTTTTGGCTTACTTTTAAGACTTGGCGCAGATATATTTAATTGACGCTGTCACGCACAGGGAACTCAATTTGCCCTCGGTAAAGGATTACGGCATCTCACGCTTGCCCCCCGAAATTGTCCTGTCACATTAGTTGTCCATTAGTTTATTACGACTCCTGCATGCTGGCTTATCACGTTCTGCTTGCGACGGCATCTACGAGAACACCGAAGCACAATAACACACACACACACACACACACACACACACACACACACAATATTCCAATGACTAGTGTGTACCTCTGTTGCCGTCACCGTTTTCAATGGCAGCGGTAAATACAAGCATATGCACTTCGTATGAAATTGGTTATTGTGCCGCCGCCTCCCCAGCGCACTTGAGAGAATCGAAGTGCCTAAGAATGGCTCCGAACCTGAAGACTTAACCCGCCGAGGAGGAAGAAAAAACATTCTATTACCAGCCCTGGACGAGGTTATTCGGCTTCGACCATTCGCCGGCCCTCTCGGCAGCCCGGCATTAAGGCGAACATAAATCCAACAAAGAGAAGCTAATAGTCGCCCGCCATGACTGGACTCGGCCATCGGGGAAGGAAAAATTGTTTAATTATTGGAAACGACGCGTCTTCCATATTCCCGGGGCGTAACTCTGGAGGAGCTATTGTAACGATGGAGGGTCGCACGTGATGGAGGTGGTGGGAGTGGTGGTGGTGGAGAGTGTGGTGGCAGTGGTTGTGGTTGTGATGGAGGTGAGGCTGGAGGTGGATTTGGTAGTGGAGGGTGGTGGAGCCGTTAGTGAAGGTGGTGATGAAAATTATTGTTATGGAGGACATGCAGGGATGGTGGAGGAGGAACCAACGATGGAGTTAGACTGGTAGTGGCTGAGGAGGAGCTGGTTGTGGTGGTGGTGGTAATGGCGGGCATATTCTCGTAGAAAACTTATTGCACTTTGATCTCTCTTGAGTCTGGTGTTTGTTGGCTGTCGAGCACGGGAGTAGTGGCGTGGGTGGTGAAGAGAAAGCTGCGGTGCTGCAAGATTTCTGCACTTCTAGAGCAGGTAAAATAATCATTTGTGGACAGTTTATTTTACAACACAGAATCCATCTTAAGGGCGAAACAAAAAGTTGAAAAAGGCCGCTATAGCGCTGCCCCTGCAAATAGAGGACAGGTAGAGTAGCCGAAAGAGAGGGTTAGCTTTGGATTGAATGTTTTTTATACTCCGATCTTGAAAACGTTCAAGTCGTAGGAAGAAGAAACACAGATGAAAGACGGTTGTTCCTGAGTTTACCAGCGGAAGGGATGGAAGAATGAAGATGCTGGTTAACACTTACAAAAGGGATTTGGACAGCATAGAGGTAACTTGGAGTAAAAAGGCGTGTGCAGCGAGGCCAAGGGTAGAGGCATGCAGTTAGCAAGATCAAAAGATAATCTAGTATGAATATATAGAGAAGAGACAGAAAGAGGCGAAATCTATGAGAATAGGAGTTGATAAAACGAAAATCCTTTCACTCTGCGTTGCACAACACGGAAGACCTGTGTGCTGAACACACCTACACACACATAAAATGCATACTTTATACAAGGGCGGACTTGCTCTCCTAAATAATAGATATTATTTTTTGAAGTAGTAATAGTAAAATTCGCTGTAGTAGTAGTAGTAGTAGTAGTAGTAGTAGTAGTAGTAGTAGTAGTAGTAGTAGTAGTAGTAGTAGTAGTAGTAGTAGTAGTAGTAGTAGTAGTAGTAGTGGTAGTAGTAATAGTAGTAGTAGTAGTAGTAGTAGTAGTAGTAGTAGTAGTAGTAGTAGTAACAGTGGTAGTGGTAGTATTGGTAGTGGTAGTAGTAGTAGTAGTAGTAGTAGTAGTAACAGTGGTAGTGGTATTAGTAGTAGTGGCAGTAACAACAGCAGTAGCAGCGGAAGCAATATTGTTTTCGTTGTTGGAGCGTGTGGTCGGGATGGTTGTGTAAGTGACGGTACTGGTGGTCGTGGCGGCGGGCGGCGGTGCTGGGTGAAGGTCGCCGGTAATGGGGGTGGAGATGAGGTGGGCGGAGAGGCAGAGCATTGATTGACGGGGCTGGAGGAAATAGGGGTGGCGGCAGGAGGCGTGGGGCTAATAAGAGCAGAAATGGGGGAAGCTGAGCAAGGGAAAAGAAGAGGAAGAGGAGGAGGAGGAAGGTGCGTAGAGGAAAGAGGAGGAGGAGTGTGCCTAGAGGAAAGAGGAAGAACAGGGTACTGGTAGGGTGAAAGAAGAGAAAGAAAATGAGGATACCATGTGAAGGGAGAGAGAGGAACAAGATAAGGAGTTCTTGTCGAGGCTTGGGGAGAAATGGCAGGGAGATGATGGAAAAGATGAACTCAACCAGGGGGGAGGAGAGGGATGGAGAGTGCTCGATGAAGAGGCAGAGGAGGATGCGTAGGGAAGAGGGAGGAGAGGAAGTAGATGGTTCAGAAGGGGATAATAGGTAAGGACTGAGGGATGGGTGAAACACGAAGAGGGAGATTGCAGCAAGTAATATATTTTTAAGGAAGATTGGAGAAAGGGAAGGGGAGTTACAGAAGAAGGATAGGCAGAAATGAGGAAGCTGTAGTAGAATATAAGTTTGGTGTCGTAGGTTAGAAGATAGTGAGGAGGATTCTATATGGAGGGAGGAAAGATGGGGAGGAGGATGCAAGGTTTGGGAGAGAAGAGAAAAAAAAAAGAATTAAAGGAAGAAGGAGAGGCAGAGAGGATGAAGCTGTAGTAGAATATAAGTTTGGTGGCGTAGATTAGAAGATAGTGAGGAGGATTTTATATGGAGGGAGGAAGGAAGATGGGGAGGAGGATGCAAGGTTTGGGGGAGAAGAGAAAAAAAAAGAGTTAAAGGAAGAAGGAGAGGCAGAGAGGATAACGCAGAGGTAGAAGAATAAAGTTTGGTGGAGTCGTAGATAGAGTAGGGTCGTAGATATAAAGAGGGCGGGAAGAGGATGCATGGGGAGGAGGATGCAAGGTTTGGGAGAGAAGAAGAAAAGAAGATAAAAGGGAGATAAGAAGATGGGGAGGAGGATGCA
Organism: Eriocheir sinensis; assembly: GCF_024679095.1. NCBI lineage: Eukaryota > Metazoa > Arthropoda > Malacostraca > Decapoda > Varunidae > Eriocheir > Eriocheir sinensis. The sequence goes on from NC_066553.1 coordinate 7,373,366, forward strand.
AGGTTTGGGAGAGAAGAAGAAAAAAAGAGTTAAAGGAAGGAGAGACAGAGAGGATAACGCAGAGGTAGAAGAATAAAGTTTGGTGGAGTCGTAGATAGAGTAGGGTAGTAGATATAAAGAGGGCGGGAAGAGGATGCATGGGGAGGAGGATGCAAGGTTTGGGAGAGAAGAAGAAAAAAAGAGTTAAAGGAAGGAAAGGCAGAGAGGATAAGGTTTGGGAGAGAAGAAGAAAAAAAGAGTTAAAGGAAGGAAAGGCAGAGAGGATATAGCAGAGGTAGAAGAATAAAGTTTGGTGGAGTCGTAGATAGAGTAGGGTCGTAGATATAAAGAGGGCGGGAAGAGGATGCATGGGGAGGAGGATGCAAGGTTTGGGGGAGACGAGGAAGGGGGCAAAATGGGGAGATACCGCGTCATGTGTTGCACTTACTAATTCGGGTGAGGTGAAGAAAGTTTAAGGTTTCACTTTTGCGCAGTTTTCCCTCAAAATGAAACGACGCAAAACATGATCCCCTTCAGCCTCTCGTCCACGTCCTTGCCCCGTCCTTCGCCTGCGTCTCCTGTTGCTCTCTTTCCTCACCTTTTCCCTCCTCGCCGGCGGCACCTTCATTACTACTCCGTATTCGTTTTCACTCGCCTGCTATCGCTAACCACTATTTCGCTTTTAGTTGCGCCAGGGAAAACACACACACACACACACACACACACACTCAGCAATACACCCTCTCACTCAATCCAATTAATGTCGATAAAAAGCTAAGCACAGATATATTTTCCTTACATTTGAATACGATTATATAAGATTACATTTAAGCTTTGTGTTTTGAGTCTACAGGTGTTTAATTACCTAGAGATTGTGCTTGACTCCTTGCCGTTACCTGTCTCATTGTCATTCGTTTGGATTCTCTCTCTCTCTCTCTCTCTCTCTCTCTCTCTCTCTCTCTCTCTCTCTCTCTCTCTCTCTCTCTCTCTCTCTCTCTCTCTCTCTCTCTCTCTCTCTCTCTCTCTCTCTCTCTCTCATTATGCAAGGGGAACATGAAGAGTGTCAGCGATCTTTTACAAATAATCACCACAAAAATGTAACACGAGTTTCTATGTCATGGTGGTTCTCAGCCATCACGCTAATGGGTATATAAATAATTTTAGGGCCGTGAGAATCTATGGACGTACATTGTTTATCCTTGAACTGTATGTATGGACCTGTTTTGTGTTGCTCTTTAGATATATATACCTACTGTTTTTTAATGTCTGGCGGGTAATTTTAATGGTGGGTTGGGAAGTTGTTCTTGTTTACTCTTCGAGGCCCGTGTTCACTTACATAGTCGGTTTTGTAAAAGGTGAGATGATGCAACACTCTAATCATGTTCCGGGTAGTTTGCTCGTTAACTTCTGCCCACCGTAATTACTAACGTGAACCCTCTTACCTGCGTACACACACACACACACACACACACACACACACACACGGTTCCTATAAATCTTCACTTCTCTGGGAAAGCCGCGGCACTCTCACAAGAATATCAAATGCAAGGCCCCAGAGAGATAGGGAGAAAGGGAGAGTTTCGGAGGCAAAAAGGAAGCTGTCATGGAAGGGGAGCAACAGGGACGGAGGAGAAAGAGAGTCGAGCAAGAGAGTAATAGAGACATAAAGAAGGGGAGCGCCAGGCAGCCGTAAAATGCAAATAGAGGGAGAGGGCCGAGAACAGACACGCTTGAGGGAAAAATGGACGGACCCAAGAGAGAGAGAGAGAGAGAGAGAGAGAGAGAGAGAGAGAGAGAGAGAGAGAGAGAGAGAGAGAGAGAGAGAGAGAGAGAGAGAGAGAATACTGAACGCTGAACAAAGCAATGGATGAACAAAATTACGAGCAATAATGAACAATAGTCACATTCTTTTCACTGCAAGTTAATCCAGTGTCTCCGGGAACAGTAACCTCTCTCTGGCCAGCTCTTTGATGACGCGGAGGGAAACGATAAAACTCCTTCTAACACAAGCAACAGCAATCAGCCTCCCGGCACTCCTCCCATGCATGCGTTGATTGACTTGCATAACTTTTCTCCTTGTTACTCTTAGAAGCCTTCATAGAATTAATAGTTTCCTTCCTCAGAGGGTAAGAGAAGATGAAGATGGGAGCTAGGCAATACCTCGTTAAGAAATGGAGGGTTGACCTTTGATAAGTGTGTGTGTGTGTGTGTGTGTGTGTGTGTGCCCTGGGGGTGAGGATGGAGGCAAGGGTCAGTCTAAACTTATACCTTTTGGAAACACGAGGAGCTGTGGTGCTGTTCGTTGTTGTTGTCGTCGTAGTGGTGGTGGTACGTCCAGTTGGTGCTGCACACTTGGGTGAAGAAGCGGTGGGCGAGGAAGGTCTTGAGGACGGCGACGTGAGACATACGAGGACACGCGAGCAGGGCTAGAGAACCAAACTTTTCACCTTTGCTTGTCACGTCACGACCCCTGCACTGCCCCCCAGCGCTAAGACGGTGGGGTCACGAGAAGGATATCGGCAACGTCATATTACCTCGAGTTAGTTCCTGCCAGCGGACGATTACATTGCCCTCCGCCGTACTTCTTCGATATGCTTTTATATATTACACTCAATGAAAACTCGAGTATCATCACTTGGTAACTTTTAACTTGATTTCACATCACTCACATTGTACTCCGATGTAACAGGATCGTTTTGCCGCGTATTTTCAGGGTGTTTTCGGCTTGTCATTTGCTCTCGTTGGGTATAGACTGAGGAAGGCCACACTCTGCTCCCATTGATTTCCGACAGCCGCCGCGGAAGCACTGGCCGCCGCTGTGGTGCGTCGGGCGGCTGGGTGTTGCCCGCTGTACAGGTAATGACGCTGGGGGGTAGTTGGAGCCTCATTCACTCACGTGTGTCCCTCCCGTGTGTTGCGCCCCAGCACTCACACACACACACACACAGACACACACATTCATGTACTCACTTACTATTTCAGTACTAATTTACATGCTATTATGTCATATGTACATACCTTTTAATGATTCTGTTTTAACATTTATTACGTTTAGAGAGAGAGAGAGAGAGAGAGAGAGAGACAGACAGACAGACAGACAGACAGACAGAACTTGAAACGCAGGAAGATACAGACATAGACAGAGACAGTAGCAGAGACAGATACCGACAAAAGTAGATAGGTGCACAGAGACAGAAGAGACAGGCAGTGACGGGAAAGGGACAAGCTTCTCCACGCCCACGCCCCCGCCCACGCCCATGCCGCCACGCCCCTGCGATGGCCGGGGGTCGCCACAACGGAAGCACGCCACCCTGACCGCCATCAATTTCCGGAATGACGCCAAAACATCCGGAACTCCACCCATCACACGGGGCGGCCTTCCTCCCTCCCTCGTGACACACACACACACACACACACACACACACACACACACACATACTCTCTCTCTCTCTCTCTCTCTCTCTCTCTCTCTCTCTCTCTCTCTCTCTCTCTCTCTCTCTCACCTGTTATTTCTTGCTAAACGCTCCTGTTCCCCTCTAATCAAAGTTTGCGCAATTTCAAGGGAATTTTTTTCTCTCACACGCCAACCCTTCCTTGTTCATCATCAGCTCTCGTGTCCATATGTTGCGTTGCGTAAATTTCTGCGTAGTAGTGATGTTCTTGTCTTGCTCACGCCGTTCTTTTTTAGTGTGTGTGTGTGTGTGTGTGTGTGTGTGTGTGTGTGTGTGTGTGTGTGTGTGTGTGTGTGTGTGTGTGTGTCATTGTTCTTGCATTGTATATATAGGTCTGTGACAAGTTATCTTTTTTGAACAGTTTTATTTAAATATTGTTTGCTGCTACGAATATACAACAAAATAGCATCGCATCTGCATACATTAACGTGAGCAATATAAGTGCCGTTTACTGCTGGCATCATGAACGTTGAAAAAGATCAGGGGCGTTGGTCATAAAGGTATTGATGTCACAGATGGAGAGCAGTGTGCGCGTTGTTATATTCAAAGTATAAAGAAGGAATACAATATACATTTTTTTGTGTGCAGGTGATCGTGATGTATGTGCTTCTTATTAAGCAATGCAGTGTCGTGACTAGCTCATACTCGCACCTGTCTTGGTCATATATATAACCTATCATGTACACACACACACACACACACACACACACACACACACACACACAATCTTAGCAGCCGGACAATATATTAGTAACTATGATACCATTCTTTGTATGGTGAACGATCTTTTTACACTAAATCATACGATATTTCTGTTATGTGTGTGAGTGTGTGTGTTAACGTAGAGAAATTATAGTATATCAGAGAAAAATCATAGTTTGTTAGCATTACATCCTATTATAAATGTCGGGGCAAGTTCCCACATGAATATGGAATGGAAGTTTTTGCGTCTTCCCTCAGAAAGGCAACGAATAGTGTATGGTCGCTAGTATGTAAACACCCTTCCTACCATTAACCTTATCTGACGGAGACATACAGAGGGAGAGTTGGGCCATGGACTCCTCAGACGACATCCTGTATCCATGGCGCTCAGGCTCCCTCCCTCCTGCCTGAACACAAGCTCAAACCAATAGATATAAATGGTAGTACTCGAAATTCCAGCGCCATGTGTTGAGGCAGGATCGCGTGAGCATGAGAGGCTCTGAAACAAGATGGCGAGTGGCCTAAGTCGCCTTATATATGTCTCTGATATCAGTGGAAAAACTAACATCAAATATTGAACTGAAGTATGAAACGGAATACCTTCAAAATAAAGTTTGACAATCTATATTTTAAGGTTATTTATTTTATGCCTCAGTTCAAGTTTTGAGCATGTTACGTACAAAATAGCGAGCAAACACTATCCCCATGGTTGTTCGTCTTGTGTTCAGCGGCAGACAATGTCTCCAGAGAGGCGGTGCTCCACCCATGGAGGCGGGCTCCTTTCGGGGTCGCGGTATCTGCCTTCCTTGAACAGCTCCTTCCACACGGGGCCGTAGGGGTACTCGTAGTCCTGCAGCGACTTCTCCCACATCTCCACGCTGTAGCCCGGGACCTGCGAGGGAAGAGAAGGGTTACTGTTAGACTGCCGTGACCTTACCGAAAAGATTCTCTTTACCTCTTGTGATTTTAGATGTAGTCATCAAGTACAAGAATTGAGAGCAAGTTTTGTGTTGTTCTGTTTCCATTCCATGTTCTCATCATACAGAGAAGTAACGTGCGCACATCTTAAAAACTTAACTCTTGCTTTGTTTGTTTATCCAGTTTTAAATTGCCAAACATAATACTTTAGCTTAAGCTTCGTATGTGCTGCTTTTTTTTCCATTTTCTTTTGCTGTTTATCAATTTCATACTCACGGAGAAGCAGGACTCGTATCCTTTCACCCTAGGAAAAAATGAGGAAACAAATTGCAATACATCTTTGGACAATTACCATATGCCAGGTAAACAAAGACTGCACCATGAGAGGAGACACATTGAACCTGTTATCCTCTGCCTGGCCCTCGACCCACAAACACTGATTTGATCCAACCTTGTCAGCAACTACGTCGTGTGTGTGTGTGTGTGTGTGTGTGTGTGTGTGTGTGTGTGTGTGTGTGTGTGTGTGTGTGTGTGTGTGCAGGAATTCAGTTGGCTTGATTATACCATTAATTATGCTTGACGCTTTTTAGCTCACCCCGGCATCCTCCCGCTTCCTCCATTCCTACACAACCACTGCGCATCGCCCGCCCTCACATCTGCTTCATTCGCACTCCTTGATGGCGAACATGTTACGTACCCTCGGAGCAATGTAGTGGCAGCGGTTGATCCTCTTGGGGTTCTTGAAGTGCTGTTCGAGGTGCCCCACGTACTCGATCATGCGGTTCTTGGTGGTGCCCGTCACGCTCACGTAGTCCCACATCTGGAGGTGCTGAACCATTTCACACAGGCCCACCCCGCCGGCGTGAGGGCACACAGGCACTGCAGAGGGTGGAGTGGGAGGATGAGAGAGAGAGAGAGAGAGAGAGAGAGAGAGAGAGAGAGAGAGAGAGAGAGAGAGAGAAAAGAGAAGAGAATAGAAGAGAAGAGAAGAGAAGAGAAAGAAGAGAAGAGAACAGAAGAGAATAGAGAGAATAGAATAGAGAGAATAGAGACAAGAGAAGAGAAGAGAAGAGAAAGAGAAAGAGAAAGAGAAAGAGAGGAGAGGAGAGGAGAGAAGAGAAGAGAAGAGAAGAGAAGAGAAGAGAAGAGAAGAGAAGAGAAGAGAAGAGAAGAGAAGAGAAGAGAAGAGAAGAGAAGAGAAGAGAAGAGAAGAGAAGAGAAGAGAAGAGAAGAGAAAGAGAAAGAGAAAGAGAAAGAGAAAGAGAAAGAGAGAGAGAGCTTTCGTTCAAGTCTGATCATGTCCTGGGCTGTGTGTGTGTGTGTGTGTGTGTGTGTGGAGGGGGTTCATCTTTATTCTCCTCCTTCATAAACGGAATGGTGCTTCTTCCCATGCGGTGACGTCCTGAATCGGCGGCTTTCAAGAGCAGAGGCTGTTTAAAGGGACTCTCTCCTTGGCAAACTGGAGACACTCATGTGGATTTATTTTTCTGTTCGCTCATAAAGTTTATTAAATTCAGAGCTTTTGTTTCCTTGGATTACATTATTGCCGATTTGCGTCAACTAACTTACGCCTCTTTGGGTCCTTAACCTGCACTTCTCATACTCAAATTACGTACATTCTTTTCTTTTCGGTCACTTTCCCCTCCAGGCGCTCTGACTTACCCACGAACTTTTCAGCATTCAATTTCATGTTTACGGGCCCATTTCCTCTTCGGCGTGCCATCTCCTCCTCGTCTCCCCTCCCATCTCCTCCCTCTTATCCACTCTTCGCCTCCACCTACGCGAAAATATTGGCCAACTATGTACGTATTTACATTTTTTTTCTTGGGCTCGCTTCTCATCCTTTTACCCATGATTATTTTTATTTCACTTTTACTGCGCTTCCTCCTCCTCTATCTCAAAATATGCCACTTATGAAACAAATTTGACCGGCCTATCACGTATTATAAAGTTTGGGGATAATTTTACATCAATTTTACCATGATAACCACTATTTCTTTATCCTTGCGTCACTTAATAATATCTACCATCCACCCAGCCTGCTGTTTCTCGTACACGTTCTATACACTCTTAGATTTCACCTACGAGGAAATACTGGTACTGACTTTTTTCTTTTTTTTTAATCATGGGATAAATATTCATCTTTTTTACCATTATTATAACTAGTTCACTTTCACTACATCTCCTCCAACATTCCTCACTGCCGCCGCATCTCATAAGCCTCACCTTCAAACTTCCTGGCCATGAGGTACACGGCGAGCACCTCGTTCACGCCGCCCAGCCTGCACGCGTCGATCTGGCAGTAGTCGATGGCTTGGGTCTGAAGGAGCTGCTTGAAGATCACGCGGTTGTGGCACATCTCGCCCGTCGCCACCCCGATGCCAAGTGGCCGCAGAGCCTGGGAAGGGGGAGCTCTTACCGTTGTTGGAATAAAGAGAAACAAATTTGCCACCATAAAAAATGACCCCCACAGTAGTAGTAGCAGTGGTTTCTCGCTTAAGCCTAACCCACAGTTATGCTCTCTTAAATAGTGTTGTTTGTGGAGTGATCGGCAACTCACCTTGGCCACGGCGGCATGACCCAACACGTCGTCAGGACTCGTCGGCTCCTCGATCCACAGAGGCTTGAAAGGCGCCAGCTCCTTCATCCAATCGATGGCCTGGTTCACGCCCCACTTCTGGTTGGCGTCCACCATCTGAAACCAAATAAACAATAAACAGGCCATGCAGAACCTTCTTGTGCATTAGTTTGTGTTTTCAATCAAGTCAAAAGGGGATACGTCGGGGGGCCCGTCGCCTCGCCCACCTCGCTCCGCACTAATGGTACGAATACCAGCTACCTTTCCATCCTTCACCCTTGCCACAGAGAGAGGGTGGGCTCTCGTCGTCGGGTACTCATGAGCACATGCCAGGTCCTTCAATCTCTCGAGATGAAACACAGTATGGTGAAATCTCTACATTCTTCTTGACTTGACATGGAGTGTTGCAGCAACAAGCCTATGATCATTTGCAGATAACTCAGCACTCCGGAAAAAAAACTGCAGTTCTGAAGGATCCTCCAACGAGTGCTTACAATGATATGGTCGATCTCCTTAGCTACCCTTTTGCTTGGCCAAGTCCAGCAGTGCATCTCTGGCCTCTGATGACTCTGTTGGCGTTCTTGGAACCTGAATCACAAAGACAAACACATAACTCATAGTCAATTTTGCCAACCAACTTTTCCTGCCTAAGTGGAGAGTGAGAGAGGAGATAAGAAGCTTCCAGTCGAGAGTTTGAGTTAACAATAGACCGAGGATGTTCACTGTAGAAAAAAGTGACAGCTGAGTGTTATCGAAGAATAGGGGATAGGGGTTTCGAAGATATCGTGTCGAGTTGACACGTGGAGAAATTGAGTTTATGAGGCGTTGATCGGTTGATCGGAATTGATAGTAAGATCTGAGGTTAAGCGTTCTGCAGCCTCCAGCCTAAAATCATGTAGTTCCTGTTGAGTAAAGCAGAGTTGAGTCATCGGCGTAAGAGTGGATAGGACATTTTGTTTAGGAAAGAAGATCATTAATGAACAACAGAAAGAAAGTGGGAGATAGGAAAGAGCCCTGCAGGACACCACTGTTGATAGGTTTAGGGGAAGAACAGTGGCCGTCTACCACAGGAGAGACAGAGTGGCCAGAGAGGAAACCGGAGATTAAAGTACAGAGAGGGATAGAAACCGTAGAAGATCAGTTTGGAAAGCAAAGATTTGACACACACACACACACACACACACACACACACTATCATCACCACCCTGTATAACACTCCTCACCCTTCACACTCACCAGCGTTCTCTCGTCGCCGATGAGTTTGCGGACAATCTGGCACCGCCGCTTGTCGTCCTCCAGGTCCTGCCCCACCTTGATCTTGAAGTGCCTCCAACCCTCCGACATGAAGCCATTCAATAGCCGCTCAATCTTCTTCTCCGGATAGCCCAACCATCCTGTCGAGGTGGAAGATTAAAAAAATATTCCTGGAGTCCAATTTACTCTTGTTAACATTTGTTTAGGCATTACTTTGTGCATTCCGTAATGTTGTTAGGCTATTTTTTTCTCCGTATTCTCCCTACTGTGTTCGCCCATGTACATAATTTGATAATGCCCCGGTTCTGTTTTCTTTCCTTTTGCATTTTATTTCAGAACCAAATAAACTAAAGGAACTGTATAAAATGTCACCGCGATAATATTAGCAAACACACACATGAACTGCAGGATTGATTGGCGAAATCGTTGTTGCGTTGGTTCTCGCGGATCCTTTCCTCCCCGCCACACAGTCCCGACACCCATCTTTTCCTCTCATATGTTAGCAATAAGTAACTTTAGATATAATCTCGCCAATCTGGTTTCACTTACATTCACTCAACTATATTTAGTTTCCACAACTAACCTACAAGATATATGATCTCTGATTCCTCGCCGTTTCCTTTTTATTCAGGAACAAAGATTTTACAACAGTAATAAATGGCACACACGCTGTGATCAGGTGATCTTAACTGGTATGTCTGAGGCGCATTAATGTCATGGTGTTGAGCGTTGCATCGCCCACCCCTCACGCCAGTTCCTCCTTGGAGCAGAAAGGTCAGAACGTCACCGATTTCACTTCCCATTGTGGTGATAATCTTGCGTCCGGGATTAGACCCTGACTCGTAAAAATGTGAAGTAAACCATTACTACTATTACTACTACCAATAATAGGATTACTAACAATAATAATAATAATAATAATAATAATAATAATAATAATAATAATAATAATAATAATAATAATACTTCTACCACTGCAATAATTATAATAACAGTGATGATGATGCTACCTCTCAGTCACTCCCCCTACCGTTTGGCTGAGCGTTGGAGTGCTTTTTAGTATTCTGATACAGTTCATTAAATCCATGTTTGTATTTACACACCACTTTGTATAGGTTTTTTTTATTATTTATCATTTATCTATTATTCAGGATGGGTTCTTAAATTCACCAACTTTCGCGTCACCAATAACAGGTTGAGGGGAAATAATCCAGAGTTATGTTCCCAAAAAGTTAAGACAGTTCTGAGTTTAATAAAGATTATATATTTTTGAGGTGGTTATTATTATTTTCTGTGTGGTGACTGGTGACTGGCTAAAGACACTATATATTTACATAAATGGACTTAGTAAGGTAAATGACGCTTGGCAATGACGAACAAGGAAGACTTCGCAACATTATTCCATAGTTTTATCCCGCAGCTCATGTATGTGTTTGCTTAACAATAAAATCATCATCGTACACAGGCAAAAACCTGAGTGCAGTTTCAAAGAACAAGCAACAAAGATAATAAGCGTCACTGGGGATCGGCCGCGTGACTGTGTTGCTCTCAGTTGTCATTTAAAATCTATTTCAGAATTAAAACTTTTAATTTCCCGATATTCGAGGTTATTATCGCAATAAATACCCTTTCCCTCAACTATTAATGCATAAAATTTTATCTTTCCACTTATTTGTTACATAAAAATATAAACATTTTATTTGTGTGTCGAGCACACACACACACACACACACACACACACACACACACACACACACACACACACACACACAGGCCAACCACTTCATCAGGCACGGCAAGGCGGCCAAGAGATTCACAGTCGCCACGAATAAAAGGGGTGTCCATTTTATCTCCTCTGTACGTATTTTCCCTGCAAACAGCGAACCCTGGTGTTGGCTGGCAGAGGTTTACGACGCGATATTTTGTTAGTAGGTTTATGTCCCTAATTATATTAAAAGGGCTTGAAACGCATTGTAGGAAGGGAGGAAAATAATGCGTATGTGTGCGTGAGGGGCGGCGTGAGAGGGTGGAGCGAGGGGCGCGGGAGACGGAGGAGCTCTGGAGGCACAAGCGGGCAGGGGCGGAACACACGGACAAGCGGGAGGAGGGGACGAGGAACAGAAGGGAAGACCATCATAATTTGTTGTGGATTTGAAATATCTAATAATTTAGTATTTCACTATTTCCTTTATCACTCCTTCCCGTGTGTGTGTGTGTGTGTGTGTGTGTGTGTGTGTGTGTGTGTGTGTGTGTGCTCCAGGTCGTGAGTGGCACTGACACACATTATAAGGAGACTGACTGGCAGACTGACAGGCAGAGAGACACAATCTGAGGGTTCCTTTACCTGCCGCCGTGGTGTAGGCCGGGTAGCCTCGCGTCAGCATCCTCTCCTCGCGTTTCTCCTTCCCCGGCTGCATTTCCTTCAACATCTGAATCGCCTCCTCCTTCGTTAGCACATCCTCTCTGTAACACACATGCAAATACACATCACCTTCGCGCCATGCAGGAAACTTACAACACAGAGCTGCGTAGTGAATATGAAACCTCTAAAGAATAAGCAAAGTCGTTCAAGTTGTAATAAGTCACCAATAAAGAAAAAAATTACATGTAATCATGATGTACCAGTGTGTCGATTGTGCTGCTGAGTGATGCTATGACTAATCTAGCATAACGTAATAAACACTAAGAAATCAATTGTAGTTTTTTAACACTGATGCGTAATTTAAGTTGATATGAATAAGTAGGAAGTAGGAAATGGAAAATAGGATTTCGGGGGCATAAAATGATAACGAAAATAAGATAGTGTCAGTGGCAACATAAGTCCTCCCTTCGAACACGGACGGAGTGCACGCCACATACTCGCGTCACGGAGGCCATATCCGTGTTGGTTCTCATCACCATACCTCGTCGCTGCCCCGCGACTTACATGTATCTGAAGTCAATAGTGGACACCAGCTTCTCGGGTTCCATGTCGACCAGCAGCTTCCAGAGCGGCTTGTGCTCGATGCGCGCCCACAGGTCCCAGAGGGCGTTGGTGATGGCCGCCACAGCCAGGTGGATCACGCCCTTCTCCGGCCCCACCTGCCGCACGAGAACAAGCCTAGAGAAACTGTTAACGATGTAGAGAAGACGAGAGTGTCTCACAAAGTGTCAACTGCACTGTCTGCTATCAGAAAGAGTGGGTGAGTGGGTGCGAGGCGTGACAAGCAGTTGGACGTGGCGCCGCTGACGAGTATTGACAGGCAATGAGACGCGTCACTCACCCATCGCATCTGTGACTCAGACGTGAGTGCCCGCCAGGTGCGGGCGAAGTCATCGAAGATGTACCTCAGCGTCTTCCCCACCACCACGTTTGACAGTGACTTCACCGCCGCCACCACTGCAACAAAACTCTTGCCATTATTTTGACTCTCCACTCTCCTTGTGAAAAAAAATAGGTAAATTATAATAATGATATGTGTGAATGTGCGCCTGATGGATCTCGTGAACATTTCCGTACTCGCTTCATGACTCACGTGCTGCCTCGATACATAAACAGCATGACCAATGACGCAGTTAAAAAAAAAATCAGACCCCTTTTTTCTAGCTCTTCCATTTAGTTTGACTGCGACCTGAAATTATATTCATAAAGTCGACTCGCAGACTGGGCAGTACCAGCTACCTGAGGGTTGGACTAACGGTTGGCCGGTGTGCAGGATTATATAAACCATGAGGGAAATTATTGTTCTCAGGGCTGTGTGGCTCACCGACCACCATTATTGAAAATAACAAAACTTTGTTAAGTAGTAATTTCTTTTCCCTCATTGTAGACGAGGAACATACATTAGTACAAGAAAATTCGGTGGGCGCCACTAAACACCTCAGTGGGAGTGGAGGCATTTTGACAGCTTCCTACGCCCGTAACGCCTTCGAGCTGTAGTGGATAATACATCGCGTATCTAAAAATCCGCGGGGCCGGATTCGATCCTGGCTTGGAAAGTCGGCGCGTAGCCAACCCATCTGTTTGTTCCCCAATTAGGACTGGTTGATGAATGGGCAGCTGGGGAGACCCGGCGGGTATACTCCCCCCCCCCAGGGAAGTTAAATCTATATGTATACGATGGCTGCCACCATGACGCACCATCCTTTTATTACTCTGGAAAGCAGCGAGTAGCGGGCTTTTTTATTATTGTTTACTTTTTTTGTGCCCTTGAGCTGTATCCTTTATTGTAAAAAAAAAAAAAAAAAAAAAAATGCGCCCGGACACCTCGGTAGTTTTCTAAGACTGTAAGTTCATTAGGCTAATCCAAGTGAGAAAATCTCTGGACACCGAGTAGCACACGGGTCTCCATTAGATTCTGGACTAAGGTGGCCTAAGGTGTGACTTAGGAGCTACGTTCCTAATGCGTTTCCTCGTCAAATCCAGTTTACTCCACTGTCACTCACTGACGCCTGGCTCACTCCGTCACCTAAGACAACAGACATATCATTCGCAGAAATCGAGTGTGTCTGACTGTCCTTATGAGTTACAAAATAAAATCAGTCCGAGGTACCGATCCACACCGGAGAACGAGCCAAGATTCAAAGGTATGAGTAAAGTTTCTCAACATTTTACAGTTGATTGTGTTAACAAGATTTTCATTTGTTATGTGCGGCTATGACATATTCTAGACAGAATACATAACTTAGTAGATTCCTAGCGAGTTTACATTATAGTATCGTAAAATGTTCCATCGGGAAAAGATTAATAATACATAATTAAACAGTAATTACAAACACTTTTTGACAGTATGCTTGCCGTCAAAGATTTGCTATTTGTGTTCGTAAAAATAACAAAAAAATAATGGGTAAATGTTGTTAAACTCTCAACAGTAAATCACTATTTGAAGGATAGCTACACGCATATCAGGGGACGATACCAAGGCCAGATATAAGATTTGTAAGAATGTTATCCAAGCCCATAATATGGGATATATTGTCGGTCACTCGTCTGGCAAGAACCACACGAAAATTAACCCAGTAGCTGCGGGGATCATGTATCTTAATGGTCCCTCCAAGTGAGAAAAATTTTTAAAAATCACCCCTCACACAAACCATTTCATAATATATATCAAAGCATTTGTGATCAGATTATGTATCATGTATTTTGGGGGTTTATATCATGGCACAAATTTGGCCCGTCGCTGCTACCGGGTTAAGAAGCCATCAGGGAACAAAATACTGGGATCCATTAGAGACAGTCTCCAACCCATTTTAATTTAATTAGCCGACAAAGATATACGTATCAGTATTTTCGTGCTAACCGCTGCTCTGAACTCGCTAACTGCTTGCCTCCACTCTCATGGCCTCGCTACACACGACACTTTTCAGCCTTCCATCGTCTGTATTTCCACCTTTCTACGACTTGAACCTATTGCATCTAATTTCACCATTTTTTAAACTCCCACCTGCCCTTTGTTTGTGGGAGCGGCGCTTAGCGGTGTTTACTGTGTTTCAGTTTTGTCCTTGAATTGCCTCCTTTTCTGTAAAAAATAATAAAAAGAGCTAATGCTGGTCCATTAGATTAAACTAGTTTGAGATAAATTTGGATTCATTTCTAACTTGCAGAAAATGGGATGACCTAAAAAATTTAATAGATCATTTCTAACGCTGATGCTTAAAAAGAATAGTTGAATGAAAATTCTTTGTGAAATCATTTTAACGATGGTGCAGGAAAAATCGTTTCAAGAGAGTTGGTGACAGTGAAAAATGCGTTCGTATCTCCCCTCAAATAAACAGTACCAAGGCAGCCACGCTATCAGGAGGCTGCTGCAACTGATAGGGTAAACCTTGTCGAGATAAGATACGTCAAGGGCCCAAGACACTGAGCGATGGTCGGGCGTCCCTCAAACAGCTAATTTAAACATTTCTCAAGTAGAGGAAGCGTGTGTGGCCCACGGAAGACAGTGAAACGATTTAGAAAAAATATGTAAACAATTTGATATCGATAGACACAGACAAACAGATGAACACAGATAGACAGATAGATATAGACAGATAGATAGATATAGATAGATAGATAGATAGATAGATATAGTTGAGAGAGAGAGAGAGAGAGAGAGAGAGAGAGAGAGAGAGAGAGAGAGAGAGAGAGAGAGAGAGAGAGAGAGAGAGAGCCAGCCAGCCAGCCAGCCAGCCAAGGAGAGAGAGAGAGAGAGAGAGAGAGAGAGAGAGAGAGAGAGAGAGAGAGAGAGTTTCCCCAAGGGTCAAGGAAACACTCCGGCGCATACACTCACCGAGCTCGTTGCCACGCCCGATGGTGAAGGAGAGGCCGTAGCCCTTGATGGTGGTGTCGGTGTAGACGACGACGTAGGCACACGAGTAGTCGGGGTCCGGGTGCTTTGGGAAGGGGGTGGGGGATGGGGTGAGAACATTAAGTGACCTTCACATTTAAATTTCGGTGTTGATTGTACGGCTGAGAAAAACCGTCTAGCTTGTTCAGTATGTCAGGTTTGTACGTAATGCGTTCACTAATTTATAACACTGAAACACTGACAGATTTACAGACAGCCGCAATGAGTGAAACAGACGAACAGACAGGCACCAATACACACATGCATACATACATCAGAGACAAGCACCAGACCGACATAATTATATGTTTGATTAAATGTTGACGAACAAATATGTTTTATAAAATTCCAACAATTATAATACAATAATCTACAAGGTGGTTGCAGAAGAATAGGATATAGTTGTCATGAACAGCTGGGTCGGCAATAGAGTACTTGTCCCAAAACCCTGAAGGATACCCGGTAGCCAAAAGACAGCTGGAGGGGTGAACTCACGATGGCATCTGACCCGTCGCTCTCTAAGGAGGTCGGGAAGCGAATGTCCCTCACAGACAAGCCCCTGATGCGTGAGGGGCTGTAGCTGGCGTGTGCCATGGTGCCCGGCAGCGGGGGTCAAGAGTGCACTAATGGAAGCTCTCCGTCCGCCGTCTGTGGCTCCCGCATCCACTCTCGATCAGTCTGACTGGAAAATATTGACGAGTAAAGTAGTTATAGTGTGGGCATGTGTAGTTCTCTGGATTCCTTCGAAGCTTCCCTTCTATGATACCAGACGTATGAATCAGACGTATGAATCAGACGTATGAATCAGACGTATGAATCAGACGTATGAATCAGACGTATGAATCAGACGTATGAATCATCTGCCATTATTGTTTTCCCAACACAACTCATATGGCTGATGTAAAGTTTTAGGATGGAGGTTACATATATTTAGAAAAATATTTCAACAATGGCCTAAATATCCGTAATTCAGTTTGCACCATTAATTACATTTGTAAACAGTTAATAAATAATGCATTTGAGCGTGGGAGGCCCAGGCCCTCGATCAGAAAAATGTTGAACTATAGATAACTCAACCTACATTACGAGAATGCTCTTTTTCACCCATGTGTTTGCCTTGTTAAGAATGCATTTCATTATCGTCTGACGGAGGGATCATATATATTTGTATCGATAGATAGATAGATAGATAGATAGACTGTAATCCACGAGTGACCTTGTCGCAACGTTTGTTTGGCAGTTGCCACGCCGGGTATATCTATTACGAACATATATATACTTATAAATATACGAAGCAGAAACACTGTCTCCGCTCATGGAAACAGAGCATGAAAACACTCAAGAAATTGGAGTATCAAAGGAAGTCTACTGACCGAGTGTTGGAGTTGCATTTAAAGGAGGTGAAGCTGTCTGTGTGTACGGGGCATGACTGCGCAAAGCACCACCACATAATAGGGTGCCGACGATTACCAGCCGCATCAACCCCGACGAGAGAACACCACGTACGACACTCCCTCACTGTCTCTCCCCATTTTAAAACGGGACAGATGCACGGCTACCTGATAATTGTGTGCAGATTGAGGATCAGAGATAACAGATGCCACAGTGACTCGAAATGTTGCTAATAAGAGTAGAGTCGCCTGGAGACAACCTTCACTCGACCCAACGCGTAATTAAGCTTGTCTCTAGCGTCCTCGGAATCCCTTGCAAACAAGATACAGCAGAAGCTGGTAATTTAGGGGAGGACTGGGACGCCTGAATATTAAGTTACACAAAAATAGAATAAAATACATTGTGCAAGAAAAAAAAGGATGTAGAGTGAGACTGAATGAGAGAATATATCGGTTTGGTAGGTTTGGATAAGTCATTTTGGTTATTCTAAATGATAAATGATTAACGAAATGAGGCCGACAGATTCTTAACATAACGCGGACATGATAAAATTATCTTGATGCAACAAATAAGATTTAGTTAAACTGGCGATCTGTGTCTGATTTTACTTACTCGATGATCATATAATACCTACTGCTTCGGAAGTAGTAAAAACGGTGTATTATATGCATTTATATACGTATAATATTTATAATACTTCTATTTCTACCAAACTCTGGCTATGAGAAGAAAATTATCACCACAAGTACACATGATCACAAAATAAGGTCACATCAACACTAATTATCTTAACTCACAACTGGGGCATGCCTGCGTCGCTTCAGCCTCTCTTCACACACACACACACACACACACACACGAAGCTTTATAGTGTACTGGTTAGTGCGCTCGCATCCCAACCAAGATGTCCCGGGTTCGATTCCCGGTCGGAGTGGATAGGGATGGGCAGTCTCCTTTAATCCGCATCCTTTGTCCATTCTGCAGTGAATGGATTAGTTAGGGGTTGTGTCCCGCCACCAGGGTGTGTATGAGCGAAGGTTTGAGTCGCACCCAGGAATCCGTACGTCGCTTCTGAAAAATTATCTCATTTGGGTAGAGTACTGAAGCTGATGCGAATCTATCGTGTGGTCAGACCCAGGAGAATTACACACACACACGACTCCACAGCTCAGAGGACACCACTTCGGCTTGTCACCGTGCAGGCTGAGGTTCAATCGCCCCCCCCCCCCCCCCCTGCTTTTTTCGCTGACAGAAGTTACTCTATTCTACTAAGTAGGGGGGATCGGGGTGGTGAGGTACCAGTACCCTTGGTTTGAGCTCAAAAGAGAGCTCTTTCCGGGAGGGTGCTATCTGGAGATCACAAGTCCAACATAAAATCAGACCGTGGGTGAATGACACACACACACACACACACACACACACACACACACACACACATATTGGTTAGCGCGCTCGCCTCACAACCGAAAAGTCCTAAGTTCAATTCCCGGGCGTTGTGGAGGCGGATGGGGAGTCTCCTTTATCCGTGACCCATGTCTACCCAGCAGTGAATGGGTACCAGGTGTCAGTCGAGGGTTAAGTGTCCCGCCTCCCGAATGTGTGCTGGTGAGGTTTCAGCTGCACCCAGAGATCTGTCATTTGTGAGTTCAGTGCTTGCTCGGGGATGGTACTGGCTGGCGATCGCGAGTCTATCACGTGGTCAGATCATGGTGAATTACATAATGTGACAATGTCCATCATTCCGTGAAAGTGACAGCCTCCCAGCCATGTACAGAAATCAGATTGACGTAACTTACATATCTGTCCTCGCCTGGTTCCTCTGCTCTTTTCTCTCTGCTGACAGCCACCCACTATAAGCCTCACGAACACATCAAAGTCAGCTGTACTGGTAGCTGTTGTGTTCGTGGACAATTCACTTAAATTGTGGCTTCCGAGAGCGCGAATTAATGCAGCTTACTGCGCCACAGCTCTCGTGCCAATGAGAGACTGCAGGAGATAAACCAGCTCAGTATTTCGTCACCAGATAGAGTAAGGCAGAGTTTTTTTCCGTCTCTCTAGTCACCTTATCGCTCAGTGTCACTCCGCTGATAATATATCCACGGGTAAACTTATAAGTGAAATTGGTACCTTCTGTTTGGTGTGTAGACCCTCAGTAGTCGTGTTACGCGTGTGTCAGGTAGTGGAGCAAACGTAAATATCACACACACACTTTCTACCTCCTTCCTTGACGTGCCTCCTCCCACCAAGCGTTGTTACTGCCTGCTGTCCCTGGCCTGCTGTTGTGGGGGACGGACTTTCACCCGCCTTGTATTATTAAGATATCGGGTTGGCAACACTAAGTAAATGCCGAGTATAAGCGAGATTTGAAGGCTTCTTATTGGTTGTAGTGCCAAGCAAGTGTTTTAGTTATACATTAAGGTGAACTGAAAACTGCACTACCTTCTCTGGCTGGGTATAATTATCTAAGTTCCTCATTATGTGGGTTAAGAGCTGGGGTTGGCAGCAACTCTCAAGTGTGAGTTGTGTTGTGTTTGCCTGCTATCAAATGTCAGTTTTGGTGGCAATTGAAGCGCCCTCTACGGCGTATGTATACCACCAATGAACATAGAAAATTCAACACTGAACAGCAGGTGTTGTATAAACTACCAGCCTTTTTATCGCCTCATGATGCTGAAGCGCGTGGAGGGCACCGCGAGGTCGTGACAGTGCTGGTGGCTGGCAACCTTCACACCCCACAGATGTGCCCCAAGGGGAGCCACTGGTTGCCGGATGATGAATTATGCGAATTTCTTGCTTTAGGTAGCTCCATTCTTCACATTATCATGCCTCCATAGTAACACGAGCTTGTGTATATAATTATATGATAATGAATAAAACGTTGTTCATGCGAGCGCATGCATCTTTGTATTTACATATATATATATATATATATATATATATATATATATATATATATATATATATATATATATACATATATATATATATATATATTTATTTATTTATTTATTTATTTATCTCCTCCGTGTTCATCTCCGTCACGTTGGCCATTGCATGAACTTAATGCGTGGGAGAGAACCAGTGTAATCCGCTTTACCGCAGTTTACCTTCCCCAGTTTCACGAGGAACCCATTTATCGACCAGCCCGAAAAGAAGGATGAACAGTTGGGAGGGTTGCATGCCGACTGCCCATAAGCCGGTGTCGCGGGATTCGAACCCATGGGCCAGCAGATTTTTAGAGTCAGGGACGCTAATCACTGCACAGGGGAGGCGCATCTATCGATAAAAGAAGGCTTAATTAAGAAGTGAATGTTTCTTTCCTGGGCCCGCATCACCTCCCTTTCCAACTCGAAACAATGAGAAACTAAACTTTTATCTTGATCATCAGCAGTGAATGAGTACCAGGTATTAATCGGGGGTTGTGTCCCGTCTCCTGGGATCTGTTCCCTTCTCCTATAATTCCTTCCCCTTCTGTTTCTCTCCGGCATATGGCCACAAATGTTGCGCCGACTAAACGAAACCTTCCAACTCGTCTTGATCATGTTATATTCATGTTTTTTTTTTCTTTCATTGTCTTTAAATAGATATGTCTAAATTGTCTATCCTTGAATTGATTTAAACATAGTTCTTATGTCCCCTCTCCTCTATCTTCCAACTTAGTCTGGTTTAAATTAACTTCTTGCTCGATCCTACCTCGATCGATATCCCCTCATATGACCGATGTGCTCGACGAGGCACTGAGATCTCGCGCGTTGCAGCTCTTTGAATCCTCTATTTTCTTTGTGTGCTTAATTCTTTCTGTATGGTAACCATGACGGATATGCCATATATAGCTGCCTGTTCAAGCCTGAATCGTATTTAATATTTATAGTATACTATATAGTATTTAAGACACTATAGTAATTCCTTGTCATATTTCTTCGTCAATTAATTAATGTAATGAAATATATACACTCATGTTTATGAGTATTAATTCTGTATAAATTGCTCCTGAAATCATGTCGACTCATCTCTCCGGTGAAAGACAGTACTGCATTATTATTCCCAAGTGTTGTGCTTGCTTTGCTCCTCCGTTGTTTTAATAATCCATCTTGTAATTTCATCATGGTCTCATTCTGCTCTTTCCCATTTCCTGACATGGCATTTGGTATCAAACTTCGAGCTTTGGCTCCATCTTTTGTTGGTGTTTTATAATTTTGTCTTTCCGCGGAAGGACCGAGGGCGTTTGTTGGGTGACAGCTCATGATAAAGGGGCCGGAGACCAACTCTGTTGGCTGACCCCGACCAAGTCGGTCTGTCGACGAGGACAGCATGATCGTGTCTAGTTGGTCCAAATTCTTTGTAATTCTTTCTGGCTATGAGGTGGGTGGGTGGGTGGGTGTTAATAACACGGGATTATCAATATGGACTGGGCCCAAAGAAACGTCAGGGTCTCCCTTTGAATAAAACTACCCTGATCAATAGGAGAAAAGACAGTTATGTTCAGAATAAAAATGCTTTAGCCAGCCCTATAACTTAGTTGTAACACAATCAGAGAAAACGTATTACCTCAGACAATATAATTTTGAGGCGTAGAATTCATGAACTTTCTACTTATTTGAACCAAAACAGAAAGTAGATATGGAGCAATGTGCAAATGTATAAAAGCAATAATAAATCCGAAATATCAAAATAAAGTATATGTTCAGATCGAGTTGCCCATCTCACTGGGGTACCCAAGCCATGGGTTAGATCTCATTATTCCATGCATTTTGAACCCCATATATATGCATCGCAAATTGACAGAAACGCTGCCTCCGATTTTTTAAAAGTTAGTTTTTTTTTTTTTTTTTTTCAGGCCGCGGTGTAGTGGGGGATGGGGGGCGTTGGAGGGATATAGCACGTATACGACTCTCAGTAATTTGGCCCACACTCGCCTGGTAAGGTTAGATTAATTCTACGGTGTTCTACTTACTACTGTTGTATTTCTCTAGTTTTACGAAATAATTACGGCTACCGCTGTTTACGCGCGCCATATTTGACTGCTCTGCCGACGGGCGCGGCGGTGGTGCAGCCGGTGTTGCGAGAAATACCTCCTCGCAGAAATAAGTTGCACATACACGTGGGGGAGGGGCTCCAGGAGGGGGCGCAGCCCCCCCTGGTTAGAAGGGGGGGTCGAGGTGGGCGAAGTCCCCCCGTTAGCTGTTAGGTCGTAAAGTTCGGTTGGGATAGTTTAAATATGTTCCCCGACCCTAAACCTTCTGCGAGCTATTTTGCGTGTGTGGCGGAGGATGATGAAATTGCAATAAGTCACTTTTTAGTAGTTTCCGAAGAAAAAAACTGTCTCCAAATGAAAAAGAACAATATTTTGCCCCGAAATAAATAGCCAGTGTATCAAATTTTGAGATGGGCAACTCTCTGAACATTTACCCAAAATAATATATATATATATATATATATATATACATATATATATATATATATATATATATATATATATATATATATATATATATATATATATATATATATATATATATATATATATATATCAGAGCTAGGCATCTCCATAGAGTTCCCTGTCCACTGTACGTCCACACCGTGTGAGGACACTAAGTTAGAGTTAAATGGTCTCAGTCATATAGTAATGGCAGGCCTGTATTCATTACTCAGGCCACGTCTATCAAAAGTGATTGAGCGACGTACTACTTGCTAAACATCTTTCCTGTTTCTTGGGTTTTAATTACTTGTTACCAGATACCCAATTTGGATCTAGAAAGAAATGGGTAAGGGAGAGGGTGATGATCGGACAGTGGGATGGTCCGGACATCGCATTTATTGTAAAACGTATGGGAGTGAGTGCCGCGAGATTTTGTGTGAATGTGCAAAACTTGAATTGTTGCCTTGGCCCACACGGGACAACCACGCCCTCAGAGTTGTTCTTTCCGATGCAAGTCCGATTTTGTTTTTTGCATCTCGTATGTAATATTTTCAGGGAGTATCGTAAGCTCTCACTTCAAGGGTATGGCAAGTAGCGAAATGCACATTATTACGGTGACGCAGCGATGCACGGCGAAGGTATTGCCGTATAACACGAATACCCAGCTCACGTGCTGGAAGTGGAGTGTGACCACACATATTTTTTTATAGTCATGATGATTCGGACAGTTGAATTTTTATGATTTTGCTTAATTTTACGTCAATTCAAACACTACAGGTGTTGCAACAGTTATAAAAAAGGTTAATTTGGTTGATGTACACTCAGATAGTATATACTTGTGAGAAGAAAACCATAATTCCAAAATTCTTGAGATTTTTTTATAGCTCTTCTTTTAATTTATTTTTTTTCCTATAAATATTGAGGGGATACTTTTGTGCTTATACACATGTCTTGTAATAGCTATTTCCTTGTTTATTAGCCAATCAAATTTAAGTTATATTAATATTATGCCGAGTAATACGAGTGTCCGTACCGTCCCACCTCCTTGGCCGAACCTCCACGGGTGGGGATGGTTCGGACGATTTAGAAACTTGTCTTTCATCACCTACATCTGAGAACTGGAAATGGCTACGTGTGTCATATTAACAACCTATAGAGCCAAGGGATGAACAAACATTTTGAGATCAACAACATTACACTACTTTTTAGCTTCTTTTTTTTTAAAGTGGCCGAATCATCACCGCTCTCCCCAACTACCTGTGATGCTCTCTTGATCTTGGTGCATCAGGTTCAAGCTTCTCTGGGTGCTGGGTTGTAGACCAGGCTTGTTTCTCCTGATATTTTCTTTGCATTCGATTTAATTTACCTTAATACACTACTTTTGTAAATTTTATCAGTATGTATGGATGAATAACGTTGCATTATTTTATCTGATTTTTTTCTTGGCGTCAGCGTTAGGGTATGAAATTAAATCCTCCCAAGACTAGCACTACCATTTTTAGTCGCCCTAGGACCGCTGATCCACGATATCCTGATAGCTGGAATGAATTTGTGCCAAAACCGCGATTACTCCGTGAAACTGATTCGACATATATTACCTGTATTGTCTGTCAACGCCAACTCCGGCTATACGGACACGTGGCACGTTACCCAGAAGCTGATCCTGCTCATCGGGTTGTTTCTGTGAGAGGCAATCCTGAGTGGAGTAGGGCAAGTGGACGCCCACGGAGTTCGTGACTTGAGCAAATCGATAGATCTTGCCATAGGCCTGCATGGTGACTCGCATGTAGGGACCCCCGGACTTAGCGTCGTATGGTGGATGAGGCGACGTGCCCCCCGGCGTATGTCCCCATTGATTGATTAATACTTGAGCAGGTAATCAACTCACGTAGCCTTAAAATCACTTCAGGTAACATTAAATTCCAAGTTGACTTTTTAGAATCAAATTTGGAAAACTGCCTCTCAAATTTCCCCGAAGGCTAGTTAGTCTGTTAAGGAAATCGGCCCATTTTTTTAATGCTGATGATATTGTTTCTAAAAGGGTTCACAATTCCATCTCATCTCAAAATTTTGAATCGTTCTTATATCTGAATAAAGTTACCTCAACATGCAACTTCATCATTGTCAAATGGTTGATGCTTTGATCTTATTCTTTTTTTCTAAGATTGTTAAAAACTATAAGCACTCTCTTCATAACGCGTTACCGGCTCAATTTCAGCCTATTCGCCTATTCATTCCTTCATCCCCTTCAGTGGTAAACTCTGGAACAGCCTTCCTTCGTCTGTACTTCCTCTTGCCTATGACTCGACCTCTTTCAAGAGAAGAGTATCAAGACACTTCTCCATCAGAAATTGACCTCTCTTTTGGCCACTCTTTACTTTTAGCTTTTTAGGAGCAGCGATTAGCGCGATTATTTACTTCAGTTGTTTTTTTTTTGTTGTTGTTGCCCTTGAGCTGTTTCCTTTCCTGTATAAAAAAAGGATAACGGGCCGCTTTCACAGTCATTTTGTTTGTTTTGATCGTTACCAATGGCTGTTATCGCCGCTATTGTATTTCCACGTAAAACTGGCCGATGGGGTAGTGGCGGCTGCGGGGTTAGCCTAGCCCCGCACCTTGCCACACACTCTCAACACCTCTTGCTTCCTTTGCAGCCGCCATTACCCCATAGGCCAATTTCACGTGGAAAACTATAGCGTCGATCGGCCCCATTGGTAACGATCAAAACAAACAAAGTGACTGTGAAAGCGGCCCTAGTTCCGGGTCAATTACTGTTATCATTTACATCAACTGTATCATACACATCAATTCAAACAACAACGCTGAGGTACTTCAATAGGAACTGAATGGTTTGTATGGATCAGCGGATAAATGGATGATGCAGTTCAGAATCGACAAATGTAATGTCCTAGTTTGGGAAGAAAT
This sequence comes from Eriocheir sinensis, assembly GCF_024679095.1. Lineage (NCBI taxonomy): Eukaryota > Metazoa > Arthropoda > Malacostraca > Decapoda > Varunidae > Eriocheir > Eriocheir sinensis. The sequence continues at coordinate 7,398,293 of NC_066553.1, forward strand.
AATTCCCATCAACCCACATTAAGTAACAGATCTTGAGCACTCCAGCTGCGAAAGGGAGTTGGGTGTGCGTGTGATTTCTGACCTTTCAAGGATCTCATCAATAATAATAATAATAATAATAATAATAATAATAATAATAATAATAATAATAATAATAATAATAATAATAATAATAATAATAATAATAATAATAATAATAATAATAATAATAAAAATAGTAATAATAATAATAATAATAATAATAATAATAATAATAATAATAATAATAATAATAATAATAATAATAATTGAAACCAGGCAACAGAATCATTTTAATATTTTACTAAAGAACGTGTATTTGATCGGGCATTTCTTACTTTTTTTTGTGCCCTTTAAATACTTCCCCTACTATAACAAGAAAACAAAATTACATGATTTGGATGAAGAAGTGAACGAAGATTTAGAGAAGAAGATGTGTCGCGCGAAGGAGGAGCCGAGGGAGGACAGCGTGGGGCGACCTCCCGCTACTCGTCCCAGGCCCGCAGGTTCATGCGCGGGATACTGTCGCTATTGCACTGCACCGGCCGGTTGCTGTGGAAGGATGCGAGGACAAACATTTAGTACTGAGCCATTCCCTTGCTTGTCTATCAACAGCAGTTTCAACAAAATAAAATATCCCGTATAGAAAAAAAAAATATGAAGATATTATTGTGTCTGATCAGGACGCTAGTATTCTCCAGGATGAACTAAACAGATTGTATGACTGGGCGGATAAATGGCAGATGGAGTTCAATGTAGGGAAGTGCAGTATCTGAGTGTAAGTAGGAACAACCCCTCTCACAACTATTGCTTAAATGACACTCATAAGCAGGTCTGGGTGCGAGAGAGATTTAGGGATCTTAGTGAACTCTGATCTTCGTCCAAGGGCACAATGCATTCAAGCTAGAAATCGAGCAAATAGGGTACTGGGATTTATTTCAAGGAGCGTAAGCAACAGAAGCGCCGAAGTCTGCCTTAAACTATATTTAGCATTAGTTAGACCTCATCTTGACTATGCGGCTCAGTTCTGGTCACCTTACTATAGAATGGATATCAAAATATTAGAATCAGTACAGAGGAGGATGACTAAGATGATTCAGGGTTGAGAAACTTGTCATACGAGGAAAGACTCAAACAGTTAAACTTGCATTCTCTAGAAAGGCGAAGGGTGCGTGGAGATATGATCGAGATCTATAAATGGATGAAGGGCTTTAATAAGGGAGATATTCATAAGGTTTTGTTGGTAAGAGAACCGGGTAGGACACGAAGTAATGGGTTTAAACTTGATAAATTCAGATTCAACAGGGACATAGGCAAAAACTGGTTTACTAACAGGGTTGTGGATGAGTGGAATAGGCTTAGCAGTCATTTGGTGAGTGTCAATACAATTGTCACATTCAAAAATAGATTAGATAAATTCATGGACAGTGATATTAGGTGGGGTTAGATACACGGGAGCTTAGGGTCAAAGGAGCTGCCTTGTACAGGCCTACCGGCCTCTTGCAGACTCCAACGTTCTTATGTTCTTATGTTCTTAAAAAAAGTGCATTCTTACAATTGGTTGTTGGCCAGCTGAAAGGCAAGAGGCTGGACGGCAGAGATGGTCTCGGTGTTGTCACAGATGATCCGAGCCCAAGACGCCTTGCGGATCTCCTGGAGCTGAGCTACAGAGCCGGACAGCAAACCAGCCCGGGGGAGCAGAGAGCAGACCGAGGTTAAAGTCGTCAAATGTGATTAACAAACAATAACAGTGACTATGTTAATATTAATGATAACAAGAAGAATATCAGCAATGACAATAATGATTATGATGATGATAATGATGCCAGAAATAATAATAAAAATAATAATAATAATAATAATAATAATAATAATAATAATAATAATAATAATAATAATAATAATAATAATAATAGATAATGATATTTATGGTTATTACGAATATTATTTTTTTTTATCATTAGTATTATTATTTTTTATTATTACCGTTATTATTATTATTATTATTATTATTATTATTATTATTATTATTATTATTATTATTATTATTATTATTATTATTATTATTATTATTATTATTATTATTATTATTATTATTATTATTGTTGTTGTTGTTGTTGTTGTTGTTTTCATCATCATCAATACTGTTAAATGCAGATAGCAAAAAACAACAAAACTGAATGAGAGAACAAGTACGTACGTCGTTATCTGTTTCCTAACGGCAAGTCATCAACAACTTTAAGCATGCACCTCAACCTGAACAAGGTAAAGCGATGCCAGAAAACGTTAATCTCCGGTGTGATGGGCATCATATAAATGTCATCTCTGTCACGATCTGCCCTTGTCCTTGAGTCTTGCTTGCCCATCACCATGCTTGAGGTCCCTAGTCTGTCTCTTGTTTAGTGGAAGAGGGTCACGGGAGGGTGCTCAGCCGTCTTTGTCTGCTTTGTCGTGCCTCTCCTGACCTTCACTGAATGAGCCCGGCTGGCCTCCAAGGTCATAGAAGTATCGATCTCCCTTCTTCAGGCGCGCAAACTGGTCACCAACGACGCAGAGGAACGTCCAGCCCAGCAGCCCGCCAGACACGGGGCGCTCAGACATGCCTCCCGCAAAGAAGTCAATGTCGTCCACGCTCTTGTACACTGCTTGAAGAGATCTGATGGACTGTCGACAGAAAGGAAAATAATTCGTCATTGTTAAAATGGCAACGAGGGGACGAAAGGGTTTCATGATTCAAAGAAGTCACTCCACACCGCCATGAACTTCTCATAATAATGATGATAATAATAGTTTTATTTCGCCCAGCGGCATCTATAAAAAACAAGACAAGTAACCGAACGAAATCGAACGAGATACACTATATAAGCGTGTGTATGTCATGCTTCTCTCTCTCTCTCTCTCTCTCTCTCTCTCTCTCTCTCTCTCTCTCTCTAGCTTCTCTCCCTGACTTCTACCCTACAAATATCTTTACCCTTAACCATTCGCTATATATTTGGCAGATATAATAACTCACTCTTTCTTCCATTTGATCGAGAAGGTCGTTGAAACTTCTTGCTCGACGAAGGCCGCACACCTCGCGGATAGAGTTGTAGGTAGCGATACCGTGGTCACGTCCTCGATGAATGTTGATACTTATCAGATCCATACCGAACTGAGTGGCTGGCGTCTGTATCACCCCAAAAGACGGCAAGTGTTCAAATTCAAATTATGCTTATGATAAAGATTCAGCATTAATCATCGCCTGACATCCCAGTAGTTAAAGAAAAAATATATATATACTCCAAAATCAAAATAAAAGGAGATTCACCTGGAAGAGATGGTTCGACAAGTCTTTGGTAACGAAACTGTCGAACCTCTGGATGGCGAGTTGAGTCAAGCTGCGAACGAGATCGTCCAGCTTCCCTTCTTTCTGAATGAGGTGAGGAGAGTTAAAGTGGTTCCTCAACTGGATGGTGCTCGTCCCGCCATTAGCCGAGAACAGTCTGGTGAAAGAACAAAGGAACACATACAACAACCTCCGTGAATCCCTCAGAGGTAAATACATCCACTTTTATTGAGTTTCAGTCCGTCTGCTATTCAAAATCCCAGAGTGTGCAACCAATGCGAGTTTCATAATGGTATATAGGTATTTTGTTTCTGGTTGGGTTAAGGTTTGCTCATCAGTCACTCGTGTACAGTTGTTAGACAATTTGAAACAACTTCGATATCATCAACATGAACTACTAATATGTCCGGGCAAACATCACCTTTCCCTGTTTTCAGTCGATGGCGAGGAATGCTTCAGTCATCAACCTTTGAGTTCTCTGCTTGTATTCTTGTCTGATGCAACATTTACTTTATTTGAATTTTATCTTTTAATAAATTAGGAGAACGCCTCAACGTACTCACTGCCATGTTCACAAAATGAGGAGCTTTATTGAAGCTTAATGAACGAAAAGGTGACACAAGCCAGTTATTTTCCTTACCTGAGCGTTCCCTGCACCAGCGAGTGACCGAACCTGAAGGCAGATGCCGAGAACTCGTTATTCATGTTGGGGTTGTGATTGGGGTTGTAATCGAAGCTGTAACCGTTGCCCAAAACGTTGATCCCGAAAGATCGCATGAAGTTCTTTCCTGTTAAGTACAAAATATTTTTAGTAGGAGTTAGACCACGACAAGCTTATGCATATGATACGTGATTTATGATATCGTCAACCTCATTTTACAAAAAGTTATTGTTTTCCATGAACTTTATTATGGCAGTGTCTCATTATATGTAAAACTAGAAATTATATCAAGAGTAACATTGGCCACCGACCCACGATGATGGGGAGCCACTCGTTGTAGGTGATGTGTTGCAGCTCGCCCACCACGATCCTGCGGGCCTCCTCGAACACTTTATCGTTATCCCATTGCGGGTTAAGGTTTTGCAGGTCTCGGGCGACGCGGTTGTGTTCCCTCATCCACAGCGTGTGGATGGCGGTGAGGCCCGGCTGCTCGTTCACGCGGGAGTCGCCTGACAGCAAAATCAGATAAATAGATTAATGCATCAACATTAGAATAATAGAATCACAGTGTTTCTTATTTTCTCTCGCATTTACAATTTATTGTTTTACACATACGCTTATGCAGATTATATTATGTTCGTAAGCGGTTCGTTAAAAGACTCACCTGCAGAGTAGCAACTGGCGCCCCGCTCCTGCGCCTCGCACATGCCGCCCTGGTGCTGCGGCAGGATCGGCAGGAAGTTATTACCAGAGGTCAATAGAAGGCCGTTTGAAGGGGCCCTCAGTTCCCGTTCCTCCTCTTCCGAGGAGCCGTAAATGTTGGAGCCGTCCAGCCAGTGCGTGACTTGGTTCAGCTGACAAAGTGGAACATCCAGTCAGTATGTGTTTACAATGTACTTATATTTTATCTCATAAAAATTACTTGGCTCCTTAAGCTCAATGTTTTAATAATATCGTCATCTGAATTACCTGCTCGCCAAAACCAAAGGTGCACTCCGAGCCCGGGTTGACGGACAACATGCTCCTGACGAAGTTCATGCAGCTCGTGCCGAAGGACCTGTAGAGTTCGTCGCTGCTGGTGTTGATTGGCCAGCAGAGAGGATGACGATTCGGTCCGGTAATCTCTTGGCCATTTGCACAGCATTCAATTCCTTCTCCATCTAGTAGAAAAAATATATTCCTGTACTTGCATGTAATAAGAATAATATATCCCTTCTGGTGCTTCTTTTGTTTGTCTCATTTTACAACCAATTAAATATTAACGAGAGGACAATGGTTGAAGGTGTGATTGCGAAGAATAGCTTCATATAACTATATACAACTTACTCATGGATGGGAAAGGAACATGTGCGATGTCGTGGTCCACAAACTGCGCCCATTGCATTACAGACGACGTGAACTGTGGGTCTGGTTGGTCGAAATCGGCCATGACGTTGTTGCTGATTACTCGCTCGTTAGTCAGCGGCGAACCGTCCACGCCTCGTGTGCGGGGCTCCCAGATACCTGACGAGAAAAGTGGCTTCAGAAACCGAACAAGAGCCTGGTTGGTGAGCATCACTATGATCCCAACTCTGTAAACACTATCAGATCTGAGCGGCACACACCGTCGTCGTAGGTCGGCGGCATGATGCGCTGGTTGGGTGTGCTGCTCATGCCCCACGCGGGATTGTTGGGGTTGTTGCAGGAGCCGTCGATAGTGCGGTACTTGAGGTTCCCGCTGCACGTAGGATTCTGGGGACACCTGTCAGCAAGCACCGTGTTGGCCACCTTCACATTCTTCAGGCCAAATCCTCCCTGACGTGTTGTCAGCTTGAAACTGCAAAAATTGAGACATTCAAGATGAGATTGAGTAATATAACTTCATCCATTGTTTAAAGAGTAAGATAATGAAAAGTATGGGCAGTGGTCGATTGCTCAGGATGCAGAGGTGATGATTCCGAGGATGCGGAATCAGATTCTTCAGCAACCATCTCCGAGCGGCGGAAGATTACCCGCATAAAGTCCAAATATCAATCAACTCTATCTTCAGTTATTTCGGTAAAGAGGAGCCTCGGGGAACACCATGGGGCAAACAAGTGCCAGATCATGGCAGCCTTTTTTTTTAAATAAAATTCACCCTCGCCAATAACGGCTCTTCAAGGCAGTCTGCAATGCTATGGGCTGGACATAAAGAAAGAAAGAAAAATAATCAAATATCAGAAGAAAATCAAAAGATATCCAGCCAAGCACAACAAGCCAATGGCGTCACTCACTCGTTGAGCATGTTGGTGGAAGCCGCCACGATAGCCTGAGCGGCCTCGGCCATCCTCTTCGCCCGCCGACTCGTCCTGAACTGCCGCAGGTGTCCGGAGGCTGGTGTGTTACTCTTGAGAATTACGTTGTTTCTGTGTGTATCCCAGAAAAGAGGAAATGATTGGTAAGATCAGTTCACACGATCGTCAGAAGAACCACCTAACCACCTGAAGTCTTATACTTCATCTAATGATTCATAATGTTTAGTTTCAATACATATATGAAAATTCTATGTCATAAACAGAATATCACATTCCATTTTGACAATATCCAACATACCTGATGAGATTCTGTTCTAGGTTACCAATTTCATTGATTTTTTTGAGGCCCTTGTGACAGGCCTCGTTCACCCCCTGGGAATCTAGGTGCTGAATATTGGCGTTGATTCGCGGAGCCGTAAATATCTTGTTGTCACCCCTCCCGCTGGACTGAGGGATGCCTGCGCCGCACGAGGAGGGGAGGAAGACGGTGAGCAGATGTGGTGACGCAAACAGTTTAGTGTGTTGGTGATGGTGGTGGCGGGGGTGTTGGTGATGAGAGGTGAGATATTGGTGATGGCAGCGGTGATAGATGATAGTTCTTAATGAAGATAATGAAAGGGTGACGGTTTGTTGGGAGCTGTTGGTCTTAAGTTCCCAACGATTATGGTGGCAGTGATGGGGATGATAGTAGTGGTGGTAGGTGTGGTGGTGGTAGTGGTGGTAGGTGTGGTGGTAGATGTGGTGGTGGTGGTGGTGGTAGTGGTGGTAGATATTGCTGTTGTGGTTGTTGTGGTGGTGGTGGTAGTAGTAGGTATAGTGATGGTGGCGATGGTGACGATCATGGTGGTAAGTAAGGTGGTAGCGACAGTGATAGATGTAGTGGTGGTGGTGGTGGTAGTGGTGGTGGCGGTGGTGGTGGTGGTGGTGGTGGTGGTGTGTGTGGATGTGGTACTGGTAGGTGTGGTGAATTTCATAAAGTTTTAAAACTATAAATAATATCTTAACGGCAACATTTTTCTGACTGTCGACATTGGTTCGTCAAGGATTTTACCGGCGACTCTTCTTCTACACCACAGGAAGCAATCTTGGGCAAACAAAAAAATTAAGGAAAAGAAGCAAAACTACAACTCTCCAAAAGGAAAAGTGATTGAGAATTCCAAAAGATTTTTCAGAATCGGTTGGAGAGGTTTCATGATACTCCCCTCTTGAAAGAGTTCAAGTTATATGAAGGTGGAAATACAGACGAAGGAAGACTTTTAGAATTTACCAGCGAAAGGGATGAAATAATGAAGATACTGGTTACTCTTGCCTAAGGGATTTGTATAGCATAAGGATGAGCTAGTGTTAGGTCTTGTGCAGCGAGGCCGTAGGAGTGGAGGCATGCAGTTTAGTTCAGAAGAACAGTTAGCATGAAAATAGCGGTAGAATTTAGAATGGGAGGCAAAATAGCAGCGGAATTTAAGAGGTAGAAAAGAGTCAGTGAAAGATAAGGAGCTGACGAGGCGATGAGCCTTTGACGCTACTCTGTGTAAAAGAGCTGTGTTTGTAAAGCCCTCATCCATAAGAGGCATATTCAGTACATTAGCGAACAAAGCCCTTGTATATGGTTAGCAACTAGGAGTGCGAAAATAATTACTGGAAACGCTATTAAACGCCTAACCTTGAGGAAGTTTATTTAGCAAGAAATGAAATATGAAGGTTTCAATTAATATTTTGAGTTAGGGATGGGCCGAGAATGGCTCGTGCAGAAAGGGACAGCTTAGTTTTATTGAAGAATAGGGATTAGATGCTAGAAAGGCTGTGTCGAGTTGTCAGGTGGAGAAATTGAGTTTTTGTGGCTCTAAAGAACACCACAACATAAGTCCCTTCTGCCCCATTAAGAAATAATAGAAATATTTAGAGGTTGAGCGTTCTGTAGCATCCAACCCTGAGTCCTGTAATTCATGTTGGGATGGTCTTTCCTTAAATAAACTGACTAATGTAAAGTAGATTCATCGCCATAGGAGGGGACAGAACAGTTTGTTTTTGATAGAAAATCATTGATGAACAATAGAAAGCGAGTGGGAGACAGAAGATCCCCGCGGAACACCATTGTTTATAGGTTTAGGGGAGGAACAGTGACATCTACCACAGCGGAAATAGATCGACGTGAAAGGAAACTAGAATTGAAGGTACAGAGAGAGGAATAGAATCCGTATGAAGGTAGTTTAGAAATCAAAGGTTTGTGCCACTCTCTGTCAAAAGCTTTCGGATGAATATTTCCGTGAAACTTGAAATTTCGGTAACTGCTCAGCCACTTTCGTCCTAGCTCTTGTAAACACTCGCCCCTCTTAGTCACTCTTCCTCAGCCTTACACACGCCTCTTCATCACTCAATTTCGCTCCCACACACGCCTACTTCCTCTTTGTCGTTTTTGCTCTCACACAGGCCTAAAACCTATTAATCTCTCGTTCTGGCCCTCACACATGCCTCGCCTCCCCCACCCCCAAGATCAATGTCGTCCTCTCAGCACTCACTTGCCAAGGTCTGGTCGGGGCAGCACACGCCTGGGCTGCCGTCTGGGAGCTGGCACGTCTGACGAATCTGTTAAGGATGAGAAGAGGACATTTTAGAAATAATGTTTACGGCAAAGATTTCAAACGAAAGAGAATAATTTTGAAAACGTTTAGGATAATGAAGACGAATCGAAGAAATATCGTTTAAGATAAGAAAGCTTAATAACTTAATAAAGGGG
>NC_066553.1:7409803-7417303 GCF_024679095.1 Eriocheir sinensis
CTCTCTCTCAAAAAGATTGGTAACTTGGTTCTCACTGACGAAGACAGGCAAAGCCGCCAAGAGGATTTTCATAAAATTTCAGCTTGGTCTTTCAAGTTGGAACAAGAAATAAGAAGTTCGATTACGAAATGCGCGGCGTCAAACTCAAAAGCGTTCAATACGTCAAGGACCTGGGTGTCAAAATCGCGTCAAACCTCAAATTCTCACAGCAAATAAAGCGAACAGAATGTTGGGCTTCATTAAAAGAAACTTTTTATTGAAGAATAAAGATGTAATACTTCCGCTCAACAATATATGCGGTGCAGTTTTGGTCTCCCCATCATGCAAAGGACATTGCTAAACTAGAAAGTGTTCAACGTCGAGCAACAAAAATGATCTCACTTGTGCAACAAATCCTACGAAGGAAGGCTTTCCACCCAACTTGTTCTCTCTTGAGAAACGTCGCCTCCGAGGAAAACTGATCAAATGTTTTAAAATACTTAATAGACTCACGAATGTGGACAAATCAAAATTGTTTATGATTGATGACACTTTGCGAACGAGGAATAATGGCACAAAACTTAAATGTAGGCAAGTATATTCAGACTGCATCAAATTTTTCTTCACCAACGTTGTAGTGCGAGAATGGAATAAGCTCCCACCGTCAGTGCTCCAGTGTAACACGATTGACTCCTTTAAAAACAAGCTCGACCGTCACTTCCTTCAACTTAATATTACCTAAAGTTGAAATGCAACGTTTTGGAGCCATCTGATTAATGTAGAATCACTTAGGTTTAAGGACAGACCACCTAGTCTGGACCATGGAGTCTGTGTGGTCTGATTTTCTATGTAAATCTATGTAAATCTCTCATTCACTCACTCACTCAGTCACTCACTCACTCACGCACGCACACACACACACACACACACACACACACACACACACACACACACACACGTTTCTGACCAAGCTATTACCTTCTCCCCCTTCAAGGTCATTAGGTTAATCTATTCATAACAGTGAAGAATATTGAGAGAGAGAGAGAGAGAGAGAGAGAGAGAGAGAGAGAGAGAGAGAGAGAGAGAGAGAGAGAGAGAGAGAGAGAGAGAGAGAGAGAGAGAGAGAGAGAGAGAGAGAGAGAGAGAGAGAGAGAGAGAGAGAGAGAGAGAGAGAGACTAAGTTTTGGTACACCTGCCACTCATCAGTAATGGATACTCTTCGCTTTGGATACTGTTTGCGTCGTCACAGTCTTTTGAGACCCTCAGGAAGCAGCAATTAATTTCGAAATCCGAGGTACTAGGAAGTATTCGTGTGGCAGCCTGCTCCAGAGTGCCGCTACGAAGGATTATGCGTTTATTGGACATCCTTTATTTGTCTTACAAGGTCGGGAGATGACTAATTCCCTTTGTGTTAACTATCGAGCTGATACCCTTTTTCAAAACAGTGATGAAAGTAATAATTCGTAACGTTCAAGCTGTCAAGATAAATCATCTTTTTTAAGCTCTCAAAACAGCTAATTTCTTTTAATTATCGGGATAACTTACCTTTTTTTTATAATATCAAGAAAATATCCAACTCGCAGGTATTGCCTAGAATTAAATGTTGAGGATTATGTTTTTTTTTTTTTTTTCTCTTGCAGTTCTACAAGGGAGTCATGTCATCTCCACACCCTGTCCTGACGCCATTGTAGAACTTGTGTTTTGCGTTCCTCTTAGTTATTAAACTTGGTCTCCTCGAGGAATCACTCACACCCCGACGCGCCCGTCCTTTCTCTCAGGTGTGGCACGTCACTCTCTCATACGTCGGGAATTGCAGGTTACGGTGACGCCCTTCTCGTGAACAGGCAGCCTCCCGGAGCCTCTGAATGGTGTTGACTTCATCCAAGGTTTAGACAATTATCATATATTTTTCATGAATGTCGCCTTTGTAAGATGCAGGTAGTTAGGTACGGACCATGATTGCTTTAAGTGGATAAAAGGAGGGGCCTTGGGAGGTAGTTCAGCCCAGATATGCCTTGGTTCTCTACTTCCGACACAGAGGTGGCTCGCCTGATCTGGAGGGCGATGCGTTTTTTTATTTTTAATACGCTGCTTCATCTCAACAGTTTAGAGACAGACAGACTTTCACTTTCCCCACGTGCATGAACACATTTCCCTCCTGTAGCCTTCTGGATCCCCCACTTTCTCCTTCACTTTTTCCTACTCATCCTTTGAGTGGGATACATAATTAAAATATATATTCTGAAGTGTGATACTATTTCAAATTGAAGACTTTGTTCACAATTTCTAAGACATTTGCAGCATGTTGTATTTACACTAAAGATAGTTTATTTATGGTGTCAAAGGGACTGAAGGGAGCAGCTCATCTCTCCAGGACCAAGGAGAATATTGTTGGTTAAGTGGTGAATCGAGGAGAGAGAGAGGGAAACAGGGAGAGAGGGGGAAGGGATAGGTGGCATGATACGGAGTCAGAGAGCGAGTGAGAGGGAAGAAGGCATGACGTGAGACGAAGAGGGAGGTGTGCCGTCAAAGGCAAAGGTAAGCACCAAGTGTGGAAGAGGGAGAGAGGTGGAGAGGGAAGGTATAACGTGAAAGGGAGAAAGGTGTACGGTGTCAGAGGAAAGGAGTGGAAGGAGGGAGCAAGCGAAGCAGTGAGAGGGAAGGAATTGTAGAATGGGACTGAGTGGAACAGTATAAGAAGAGCTATGACGTTCCGTGTTGCATGAAACGGAGCAGGTCATCGCATACAATGGCAGGCAAAATGCGCCTCCATGATGTAGTTGCCTTTCTTTTTTGCATGCTACCACTACGTTCCTATTGAAGATGATAATGCCCCAGGAGAATATCCGTTTCTAATTTTAATGCATTTTATTCAATTTATCTATTTACGTTTTTAAACTATTCGATTGGTTTTACTGATTATTTCATTGTGTGAGAGGCACTTGAATATAAAATTGCAGGATTCACTAGACTTTTCAGCGAGTAGCGGGCTTTTTTTTTATTGTTGTTTCCTTTTTTTGTGCCCTTGTGCTGTCTCCTTTGCTGTAAAAAAAAAAAAAAATAATGGCGCTCATTTCAACACCAATACTACATTTCCTCAAACATCTCTTCAATCGAAACTGCCCCTCTCCATTGACCTCTCACACTGACTTATTTTAGTTGGTACAGGATTTGGTGGACTTCTTTCGTTTTCTGTTTCTGTTGCCCTTTATCTGCTTTCATTACTATAAATAAAAGCTACTATTATAGTTATGTTGAGAGAACGTAGTATCATGGTTCCAGTGGTCAGCTAATGATGGAACAGCAAAGTGAAGCAATGTATGGGAAACTGATAAAAAGACGTCGTGTTACCATTATACAAATATTCTTCTTCTATCTATGTGACTGTAAGGGCGTAGTAGTATCTGTTATTCATGACCAGAAAAAATTTGTGTCCTGCTCAGAAAATTAAGCTTCACATTTGCATGCTCTCTGCGTAGTCCATTGACATGCTTGTGTGTGTGTGTGTGTGTGTGTGTGTGTGTGTGTGTGTGTGTGTGTGTGTGTGTGTGCACACACACACACACACACACACACACACACACACACACACACACACACACACACACACACACACACACACACACACACACACACACAAACACACACACACACACACACACCCACACACACACACACACACACACACACACACACACACACACACACACACACACACACACACACACACACACACACACACACACACACACACACACACACACACACACACACACACACACACACACACACACACACACACACACATAAACACACACACACACACACACACACACACACACACACACACACACACACACACACACACACACACACACACACACACACACACACACACACACACACACACACACACACACACACACACACACACACACACACACACACACACACACACACACACACACACACACACACACACACACACACACACACACACACACACACACACACACACACACACACACACACACACACACACACACACACACACACATAAACACACACACACACACACACACACACACACACACACACACACACACACACACACACACACACACACACACACACACGGGAACGCAGCAGCGCTATGCCAGCAGCGCCCCACATAAGACCCAACTCGACCTTTATTTTGTTATTCATTATGTATAATTCTTTTGTTTTTTGTATTATTTATCTGTAGTATAGTAAAAGATATGGTTGAGTGCCACAGTCATCGGCGTTCCGGCAGGAGCCGATGAATTGCAATGCGAACAATCTAACCGATTGTTCCCATCGTAACTCCCTTCCGGATGGAGGCTCTTACACACACACACACACACACACACACACACAACTCTGTGGTAAATTGTTTTTTTATCTGACACACGGCGGACAGAAGTTCTCACCCGGCTCAGGCAGGAAGTTTTTTCGTTGACAGGAGCTGTTGCTGTCCCCCTTCAGCAATGGAGAGGGGAATATGGGGTGTGCGATCACCCATAGACCGGTCCTAGGAATTCAAAATCTCTTTCCAGAAGGCTTGCGATCAAGAGTCCATCACGTGATCTTGGCGTGGAAGAATGAATAAATGACGCACACGCAAAAATACAGGGCTGTGTGTGTAATTCACCACGGCCTGATCACGAGTTGGACTCGCTTTCGCCAGCAGGTAACCTCACAACGTGAGCAAGTGCTCATTATCGTCGATCTCTGGGTACTGTCTGGATCTCACACACCACACACCCCATCCCCCTCGCTCAAGGGGAGACAATAACCACTCCTAGTCAACGGAAGGAATCCGGCCTGAGCGGGGCTCGATCCTCCGTCTGTTTGGCCGTGAAGCCTTGCAGCGCGGCGCTCTAACCGACTGAGCTACCGGAGCATGTGTGTGTGTGTGTGTGTGTGTGTGTGTGTGTGTGTGTGTGTGTGTGTGTGTGTGTGTGTGTGTGTGTGTGTGTGTGTGTGTGTGTGTGTGTGTGTGTGTGTGTGTGTGTGTGTGTGTGTGTGTGTGTGTGTGTGTGTGTGTGTGTGTGTGTGTGTGTGTGTGTGTGTGTGTGTGTTTATCGAAGAAAAATAAGTATAAAAGTCAACACTAACAAGAAAAAAAAACCCAGAGTCCACGAAAAAACTGCCAACCTTCTCGAAGGTCTAGAGTGTCCTCAAGCTACAGGTAGGGAAGGGGGTTTGCACGCCTTTCACTTAGGGGGGGCAGCAATCTCGTCACCTGCCCGGGGTGGATCCAGCTGGGCATAAGAATGTCCGAGCACCAAGGTCACGATTTCATCTGCCAGTGCTTCGTCGTGTCTGGCACAGCTTCCTCGTCTGTCCTTGCAAACTTTTATTGTTTGCACTCAGTTTGCTGGAAATACACAGCTTGCCCAGCCGAGGGATTGCTTAATCCTTCTTACATTTCTCTTTTACCAGTGACCCAAACACCCCAGGTCACATTTTCTCGCCCGTGTGCTGATGCTCCAGACCTTGATATACGTATCGATTTTAGGTCAGTCTTTTATAGAGCTCAGAGTACCCAAATGCTTATGTTCCCCAATCACGTCCGGTGTCTTACTCGGAGTATTTTGAGCGACGACCAAAATAGGAAGTTCACCAATACGCGTCTAGGATGCAGATAAAGGATTAGGGAGTAAAATGATCAAAATAGCATGAAATAGCGCTTGAAGGAAGGGTTTTAGTATGACTAATAGGCAACGGGAGTGTTGTGTAAATACCTTTTAAGTAATACGTTTCGAAAGCCAATTAAGGCTGAAGCATAATGAATTTAAGAACTTCATAATTCCTTAGATATGATGGATTTATTGTAAAAAGAGGACATGTGTCTTCCTACATGTGGTTTCAGCACATCTTCGACTCTCACGTGCAGAACGAGGACACAGCCTGCCGCGCCATTTCGTAAGATCCTGGTTATGACACTACCAGACGAACTAGAACCACCCGACAGCCTCTCGAGCTTATCTTGGTCGTAGGTGTAGCTCCAGTGGTACGAGCTGTTACCCCTCACTGGGCCTCAGTGCTGCCCACCATGTCCTTGCAAATATATGACCGTGATGCGTGGAGAGACAATCTTCTTACCCTTGTCCCTGCATCGGCCTCCCTATCCTGCCAGGTTCCTTCACTCCCTCTGCATGACTCAGCCGCTCGCCATATCATTATTCCCTAGTCGTCCCCACAACGTCTGGGAAATTCCCATAGTGGTTACATAAGTGGTTACATAAAGAAGGTAGACGGACTGAATCCGGCGCGGGCCGGGTTTGGCCGTCGATGGGCACGAAAGTAATGATTCAGTTTAGCACAAAGCGCGTTTTTGTTTTTCATTAGAAAGTGTGTCGCGGCCGGCGGAATATCAAACCTTGCTTTTGCCCAGAACTTGAGACAGTAATACATGCATTGCAAAATTTACTTACACACACACACACACACACACACACACACACACACACACACACACACGTTTCAGCAAATTTCTTGGCTGCGGCATAGTTATACATAACAGTAGCAGTAGCAGTAAAGAGGAGGCTCGCTAACCCGGGAATTGGATCTGCCGTATGGCTCGGGCGACGGGCAGCTCCTGTACCGCCTCCTCTATGTCCTCCTCCAGCCCTGCACGAAGGGGAGTGGCCAGCAGCAGCACTGCCACCATCACTGCCGTCGACTGCTGCATCATGGTTGGACCTGCGGGCGAGGCCAGGAAAAGAAAAGAAAATTATATACTTATAGAATTCAAAATCTAGATACAATAAAGTAGCTTTCGATGCATGTTCTAAATGCACTGTTCATATGACTGATATTTCCGCTGCCTTCATCCGGGACTTTGTTTTTGCACATTTTAATAACCACGTAGAGGTTTTTTTTCGATCATTTACATGGAAATGCGGGGAGATATGCTTCTTCGAAAAGCTTTCGCCATGTTATTTTATGATCATTAAAACAGAAAATCCCGCAGAAGCACTGGCAGCATATACAACAAAACCACCACCAACTCCACTACCTTAACCATCACTGCCACCACCACCACCACAAACAACAACAACAACAACAACAGCAACAACAACAGCAATCACACCAACCACCACCACCACCACCACAAACAACAACAACAACAGCAACAACAACAGCAATCACACCAACCACCACCACCACCACCACAAACAACAACAACAACAACAACAGTAACAACAACAGCAATCACACCAACCACAACCACCACCACCACCAACAACAACAACAACAACAACAATCACGCCAACCACCACCACCACCACCACCACCACATCCACCACCACCGCACCACCACCACCACCGCACCACCACCACCACCGCACCACCACCACCAAAACCAACACCAACACCAATACCAACACCACCAACAACAACACACATACACACACGCCCACGCGCACACACACACACACACACACACACACAAAACCGTCACTACTCCCACCACCACCAACAAGAACACCA
>NC_066553.1:7419803-7489803 GCF_024679095.1 Eriocheir sinensis
ACACACACACACACACACACACACACACACACACTCACCGTTCAAGAGCCACGGTGCCTACCCAACCAATCTCTTCGCGGTTTGCAACACGACTGTCAGAGGTTGGAGGGCCGCGCGGTGGTTGTCCCCTCCTTTGCTGCCTTTGCGCCGCCGAGGTGGTTGCCACTTGCCGGGTTTGTGCCGCCACTCATGAAGGAAAATAGTGGCAGCCCGCACACAGCGCCTCCAGGTGGTGGCTTCTGCTTGAGTGTCCTTGAGATACTCATTATTACTCACAGCTAAAGATTTTAATTATATATTTTTAGCAAGTGAACGCGTAATGAGTGTAGATAGATAGATAGATGGATGGATAAGTAGATAGATAGAGATGTGTGTGTGTCAATGTGTGTGTGTGTATGTGTGTGTGTGTGTGTGTGTGTGTGTGTGTGTGTGTGTGTGTGTGTGTGTGTGTGTGTGTGTGTGTGTGTGTGTAAACAGGTAAATAAACGAATAAGATATTTTCAGTTTTCCCTCATTTTTCGTGTCTTCTACGAAATTATGTACTTTAGCTCCATAGAATAAAGTCCCTATTTGCAGCTCGGTGGCAACTAGGAGTTTCTTTTCAAATGTGCATAATGGTGGGTGAAGCAACACTTCCTGGAACACACAGGGGACGAGCGGTTCGTTTCGGTTCTTGGAGAATGTGATAGCCCCGCCTTTCCTTCGCCTCGCGGCCTTCGGGAAAATATACGTTTGACTCAAACTCCTTGGCAGGTCAGGGCTCAGTAGCAGACATGACAGCGCTATATTTTACTGACACGGCTGCTCATGACTTTTTTCTAGGACAAGTTTGGCATGCAATAGCTGTAGGATTTTCCGTACATTAGACCAATACCTTTATAAGTATCATCAGCAGTCATAGTGTATGCTCCCAACTTTACCTTTACCTATGCTACTTAGACATAAAATGAAAAAGTAATTCTCCTTAAAAATAAGCCCATGTGCAATAAATTACTGTTACAGCCATGTAGCTAATGTGTATTGCTTCAGAGGTCAAAAAGTGCGATTTGCCCCGCCTCCCCGCCACATGACAGGCAACCGCCTTTACCTTCACCAGTCCACCTTTCTGGGCCGTCCCTCCCTTCATTGGGCGTGGATGTGATGATTTTGCAGAAGTGAGTATTGTCCGCCTTTAGGTTACTCAAGAGCCTGCAGGAAACATAAGCAGATCGTTTTACTCCTTATTAACAACTTTTCTGACGTCAATGTTGTGGGAATGGTAAAATAACGAATATCCAGCAGCGATGTACCTTCTACAATGGTCAAATTCTAAAAGTTTATAATCAGAATGGTTTCACTATATAATCAGTGTGGTATGATTAGAGAGAGAGAGAGAGAGAGATATTAATTCTATCCACTCATAAGCTAACGACTCCACTCTGCATTATTCAACTTCTTTCAAAAGAAGGCCATCCCAACAGGAAGTACAAGACTCCAGACTGGAAGCTGCAGAACACTTAACCTCAGACCTTGCTATCATTTCGGATTGGGGTAAAAGGGACCTTGTGTCCTTCAATGCCTCAAAAACGCTATTTCTCCACCTATCAACTCGACACAATCTTCCAAACACCTATCCCCTATTCTTCGACAACACTCAGCTGTCACCTTCTTCAACACTAAATATCCACGGTCTATCCTTAACTAAAATCTCAAATGGTAACTTCACATCTCCTCTCTTACTAAATCAGTTTCCTGAACGTTCGGCGTTCTGTATCGTCTCCGCCAGTTCTTCTCCCCAGCACAGATGCCTTCTTTATATAAGGCCCTTGTCCGCCCTCTTAAGGAGTATGCATCTCACGTGTGGAGGGCTCCACTCACACAGCTCTTCTGGACAGAGTGGGGTCTAAGGCTCTTCATCTCATCAGCTCTCCTCCTTTGACAGACAGCCTTCTACCTCTTAAATGCCACCGCAATGTTGCATCTCTTTCTATCTTCTATCGATATTTTCATGCTGACTGCTCTTCTGAACTTGCTAAATTCATGCCTCCCCCCCCTCCCGCGGCCCCACTCCACACGACTTTCTGCTAATGCTCATCCCTATACTTTCCAAATCCCTTATGCAAGAGTTAGCCAGTATCTCAATTCTTTCATCACCTTCACTGGTAAACTCTGGAACAGCCTTCCTTCGTCTGTATTTTCTCCTACCTATGACGACATCTTTCAAGAAGTGTATCAAGACACCTCTCCACCCGAAATTGACCTCCCTTTTGGCCACTCTTTACTAATCGCTAAATGAGAACAACAGTTAGCGGACTTTTTTCTACATCTTTTTGTTGCCCTTGAGTTGCTCTCTGTGCTGTGTGTGTATATATATATATATATATATATATATATATATATATATATATATATATATATATATATATATATATATATATATATATATATATATATATATATATATATATATATATATATATATATATATATATATATATATATATATATATATATATATATATATATATATATATATATATATGTAAATATATATATATATATATATATATATATATATATATATATATAGATATATATATATATATATATATATATATATATATATATGTATATATATATATGGATGATGATGATATAGATAGATATATATATATATATATATATATATATATATATAGATATATATATAGATATAGATATAGATAGAGATATATAGATATATAGATAGATAGATATAGATATATATAGATATATATAGATATATATAGATATATATAGATATATATATATATATATATATATATATATATATATATATATATATATATATAGATATATATTTAAATATATATATATATATATATATATATATATATATATATATATATATATATATATATATATATATAGATAGATAGATAGATAGATAGATAGATAGATAGATAGATAGATAGATATAGATATAGATAGATAGACAGACAGATAGATAGATTGATAGATAGATAGATAGATAGATAGATATAGATATATGATATCAAAAAAACTATTAAGCTAACTTTTTCAGCAGTGACTGTACATTCTGGTGTTACATAAGCGAGTCTGTTTCACCCTTACCCTTTAGCCGACCGCCGAGGAGCGTTGACTTCGCTAGCCACTCGCTCGGGAGGGTCCGCGTACTCTTGCAGAGACGTGCTGAGGAGGCGACCCGCGCTGAGCTGCAGGGACCCTCGTCGCCGTGTGTGGCATATCCTTAAGTATTAGGAAAAAATTGCAGACAGTGTCCTTGCATATATATTAGAATAACATTTGGTTACGTGTCATTAACCCACGGCCTGCATGCTGAACTCATGATTAATAAACAGAACATTCCCGAAAAAAGCTCCTTTTTGAGTTCAGAGGGCTGATTTATGGGTACGTCCCGGGCCTCACACACCAAACACTTTTATCCGCATTCTTCAAGTTCGACAGTAACTGCTCCTGTCAGCAAAATAAAAAAAAAAAAAAAATCGTGGTGTGAGTGACTTGAGCCGAAGCTTGCCGGGTGACATGCAGAGGTGGTATCCACTGCTGTGGAGCGCTATGGTGTGTGTGTGTGTCTAATGGTCTAATGGTCTAATTGCGCCCTGTTCTTGCGACCCCCTGAGTGAGCTTTGAAACTCATTGGATGGATCTTCGAGTACGGCTGGAGCCTCAAATCACACCCACCCACACACAAATACGGGAAGTGGGAAACAGCCCACGACTAACACCCGGTACCCATTCGCTGCTGCAGAAAAGGGGTCATGGATTAAGAAAGACTACCCATCTCTCTTCACTCCACCAGGGAATCGAACGCGGAACCTCTCGTTTGTGGGGCTGGAGTGCTAACCACTGCACTACGAGCTCCGTAGCATTGTATATCAAGTAGACATTTGATTCATCAGTGCAAACACGAAGCTAATGACCTTGCAAAGTAGGGAAGATTAAATACGTTAATGCGAATGATAACCTTTTTTTTCTGATCCCGCGTTCGCCGCGTTCTGGATGATGCGGGTTCGAATCCATCGCTACCACCTGGGATTTTTCAGTCACCGGTGAGTGGCCTAAGACTGTTCACATGCTGTCCTGAAGACCACCCATCAACCCAGTCTCTAGAGGAGCTGTCCAAGTGAAATCGAGAATGAGCTGCGGGGGGCAGCATGAACCAAGAATAGATGGCGCCACTATAAACACTTGCTTGCGTAGGCGGTGGCCGAAGTGGTAGCGTACTGGGCCCACATTCACCGCGTGATGGACGACGCGGGTTCGAATCCCCACGCTACCACTCGGATTTTTCGGTCACCGCCGAGTGGCTTAAAACTACCCACATGCTGTCCTGAAGACCACCCATCAACCCGGACTCGAGAGGAAGCCGTCCAAGCGAATCAAGAACGAGTTCCGGGGGGCAGCATGAGCCAATGCAAGATGGCGCCACTATAAACACTCGCCTGCGCCAGAACGGGCTGGGCCGACCATCAGGCCCCACCTGGAAGAAGCCTTGGGCCGACCATCAGGCCCCACCGGGAAGATGCCTACTGGCGCAATAGGCAACAACGTAAAAAAAAAAATGATGGGCTCGGGAATACCACCAGGACCCTAAAGAAAGGCTGTCGGTACTATTGGCCAGGACGTAATAAAAACAAAAATATATAATGTTACTTGTGTTGCACAAACTCAAGTGGCTCGCTAGCTCACAACGACATGAAAACAGGCTTCACAGAGCCACCAAAAACCTGATACACAAACCTGGCGATGAAAAAAAAAAAGGAAAAAAATAGTCACATTCTCTAGTCAACACTTTGTGCACTGCGCCGATAAAAAAAAAAAAAAAAAATTGTCCCTGTTTCTCTGTTGTTTTTTTGTTCTTGTGTATTATTTGTTTGTTTGTTTATTATTTGTTTGTGTGTGTGTGTGTGTGTGTGTGTGTGTGTGTGTGTGTGTGTGCGCAGCAGTGGGCCGCAGACTACAGGCCATAGCAACAGCCGTCTCTGCCTCTGGGTTTTCCCGTAACCTTCGTTCACTTGTCTCCTCCATCCTCCTCGTCCCTCCCGGCCTACCCCTGCTTATTTTCCTCTCCTTACTCTTTTTCCTCCCCTTTTTTCCTCCTTTACCTGCCTTTTCTCCTCCTCCTCCTCCTCCTCCTCCTCTACCACCATAACCCAAAAAATCTGCGTTAGTGTATACCTGTTACATAAAACACATACTAGCAATAGTAGGGTATCACGAGTAATATATCGTTTCCTTTGGGTGATACCTATAAATCGATGTTTGATGTGTATAACTAAAAAGATTAGTGGCGAGTGACAGAGGCTGGAGGGAGGATGATACGTAATTAGATCAAGGACTCTAACACCTTACACACGACTCCAACCTTTAATACCAGAAACGTTCGCTTATCCTTTCCCAGGTCACCCATCAATGTAGGTAAGGCAAATTTTGAGTCATACGATTGACTGCGCGTAGCATCGGTGCTCATCTCCGTCTCACTGGCCCCTGAGCCTATATTGGGTAGGAACCCATTACCCCAAGGCACGGGGGAAGCATGCAACCAGGGTTACCTCACTTTACCTTCCCCAGGTTTCTTCAGGTACTCATTTCTCGACCAGCCTGAGCTAGGGGATGAACAGCTGGGTGAGCAGGGCGCCGACTGCTCAGGCCGGAATCGAACCCGGACCCGAGAATTCGCAGTTAAGTGTGCAAAGCATTATACCACGGAGGCGCAAACAGACCTACTAAATATCATAAGCCTTCACAAATCGCCTGTCTCTGAGCTTAATCATTGTCATCATCATCAGGCATCCCTCGTCTATTGCAGGACAAACGCTTTTCCCAACGTTTTCCTCGGCTCTGTCTGATGGCAATACATACATCCTGCTCCTACAAAAATTCTGATTTCATCGCTCCACTTGATTTTGCGCCGCCCTGAATTTCGTCTTCTCCGGGTTACTACGGTTACTTTGGTTGATCATCTGTTACCATATACTGCAAGATATGATTTACTCAAGCCCATTTCTTATTCTCGGAGGGCTGTGAAAGTCTCTTGTGCTATTGGGGTCTTAAAGAAATCGTATTCTAAATCGTCAGTGGAATATCTTCAACCTTTGTCTGTTCCCTGATCCTCAGAACATCTTTAACCTTTATTTACTTCGTATTCCATGGTGGTCGCTTCCTCCTTTATAGCCCTGCACCCCGCTCCCTCTTCTCGCTGGCGGCGAAAAGAGGGATTTCCACACACCTCTAAAGTAGCCTCGCAAGGTCACCGCGGATAATAACCAGCACCGTCATGAAGTAGCATTCACGTTATATCCTATTTCTTGTTTGTTTCACTTACACCATTTTGGGGTTATAGTGTTTTTGACGTGTCAGATAGTTTTATTCCGTGTGTTCAGGTTTGCGGGTTTTTTTCTTTCTCTTTTTTTCCTGCACATGAACCGCTACGCACGGCTGGAGGCTGACAGGAAGTAAAATATGAGCGGTGCGAGTGTGCCGAGGCGTGGAGGAGGAAGGAGAAGAAGGATAAGGGTAAAAAAAAAGTAGTTGCAGATCATTCTGAATCGGGAGAGTGATAATGAAAAGAAGAAAGGAAAGAAAAAAAAAGAAAGGAAAAAATACTGAAAGATAAAGAAGAATATAAAGAATATGAATTAGGAAAGAAAGAATATAAAGCATAAGAATAGGAAAGAGAGAGAAAGAAATAAAAAAACGGAATAAGGAAAGAAAGAAGGAAAGAAAGCAAAGAATGAAGCAAAGAAAAGAAGATTAGGAAAGAATAGGAACTAGGGAAGAAACAAGCTAAGGAATAGAGTAGGAAAGAGATAGAATACAAATGTTGCACAGCGGAATCGGTCCTGACAAGAAAAGTGTGATGCAGTAGGTACGAAGGGACTTTCAGAGTCATCACGAGGCACACCGGCAATCGACCAAGAGGATTTACACACAGAAATAGCGTCGAGGGAATTCAGTTCAGCTTAACGATTTCACTCATGTCTATATTTTCTTACCATACCTAACAGACTCGCTCGTAGAGAAAACAACCACAGGAAAAGATTACTGCAAGAGAGGTCATTGATCCTTCTCAAGTCTTAATTTGTTGAGGCGTTGGTGGCCCTTGCTGGCGTACCCCCACCACGCCCACCACCCCGGGGCCACCTGCCAGCTGCACAATGGTATACATGCAGCTGCTATGTGTACTGATCCACTGAATTGCCATTTGGAGCTAGTATCCACAGGTTCATGTTCCCAAAAGTTAGCACTGTGTACAATTTCAGTATACATGAAGCTGTTATGGGTGAACTGGACCTTTAAATTGTCGAGTATAATTGATCTGCAGTTCCAAAGGCCAAAATGTCAGTATGTATAGTGTGTATCATTAGAAACATGTGTGAACCCACATCTGGTTCTTCCTCCATCTTGAAAGTTCCATCACCCGAAACGGATGAGAGGTGCACTCAAGAGAGAATAAAAAAACGTCGACTAACACAAACTATTCACTAAAAGGAAAATACTGTAAAGAAAAGAGAAAATAAAATATCACCGTGCATCTGGCTTTTGATTCGGCTCAGTGAAGAAAGGTACAGGCTTATTCCGGCCTTTTTTTGCAGTGTAGGGCCATTACGTCGGTACTCGAAGGCCGGTATCTCAAGGCTCCAGTCCGTTTTTATTTTTTCTCTCAAGTCTATGGCGCCACTGGTTGGTCCCAGCTGGTTATGAGGCAGGTAAGTGTATTATAGTAGCGCCATCCTGCTTGGTTCATGCTGTCCCCCGGAGTTCATTTTTTATCCACTTTAGAGAGTTAATCTAGAGTCCGTGATGGAAGGTGGTCTTCAGGACATCAGGCGGATAGTGTTAGGCCTCGCGTCGATGACTGAAAATTGTCAACTTGCAGCGGCGAGCGGTAGTTGTTAGCCATGCACTCAGCCACCGCCTCGATCCCCACTATTGATCATTGGGCGGTTTGTTTTTTTATAGTATGGGCGCAATATTGTGGTCAGCCATAGCCTGTTTGGCGAGACAGGATATTTATTACGACACATGACCTTGATTTTTTATCTGTACCCATCGCTGCCGCTGCTCCGCCCGACCGGGAGCGCTGACGAAATGAGAGTCGATAGATATGTTGGGTGTATTCTGCCATACGATGGTCGTTGAACATAATCGCCCGTTGGTCACACTACCGCTGGAAAAGCTATGATATTATGATGATAGGGAAAACTTCTTCCCCTTCCCAAGAGGCATCCTAAATTAAACGATGACAAAAAGATTAAGGCTGTAAATATAAGACACCTCTTTAAGGATATATAAAAATATAAAAATGTGTATGTGCTTATATTTTAACCCACTGGCAAAAACAACCATAAAATAACCATAATTTTGGGATCCACTTCTTGTCGTTGAACATATATAGCAAGTGTTAATCTCCCATCTTCCCTGATTAAAATGCTTTTTAAATGAAAGAAATCGGCCCAAAAATAAGGGTAGAGTTACATTTAGAGCATAAGGAATTTAACATGGGATTCGAGATTTTACAACTCCCCCATCAGTGCTTGGCTTGCATCTCTTGGTACTGACAACCTCACGTATTGTGCAAGTAACAAACATTAACTAACGCATCACTGTATTTCTTTAACTTTGAAATAAAATAAAGAAAAACTTCAAAGAAAAATCAGTAAGGAAAATGTTCGCAGAATAACAAAACGAGAAACACTGAATGGTTCGATTAGGACAGATATCCGTAGAGGAGCCTCGCTACGCCCAGCTACAAATCGATCCGCGGGTCCAGGATCGAATCTCGGCCAGGGCAGACGGCGTACAGCCCTTTCACCTGTTCTTCTGGTCGATAAATGGGTGCCTGTGAAAACCTGGGGAAGTTGAAGGAAGTGTTGGTCGAGCTTGTTTTTAAAGGAGTCAATCGTGTTACACTGGACCACTGAATTAAGGTGGAAGCTTGTTCCATTCTCGCACTACAACATTGGTGAAGAAAAATTTGGTGCAGTCTGAATTTACTTGTCTACATTTAAGTTTTGTGCCATTATTCTTCATTCGCAAAGTGTCATCGATCATAAACAATTCTGATTTGTCCACATTTGTGAATCTATTAAGTATTTTAAAGTTTAAACCATTCGATCAGTTTTCCTCGGGGGCGATCGACGTTTCTCAAGAGAGAATTAACATGTTAAGAGTGGAAAGCCTCTCGTCGTAGGGTTTGTTACGCAAGGAAGGGATCATTTTTGTTGCCCGACGTTGAGCACCTTCTAATTTAACAATGTCCTTTGCATGGAGGGGAGACCAAAACTGTACCGCATATTCCAAGTGGGGTCGAGCGAATCGATCGAAGTAGGCTATTACTTTTTTTTTTAATAAAAGGTTTCTTTTAATGAAGCGCAACATTCTGCTCGCTTTATTTGCAGCATCGATGCATTGCTGTGAAAATTTGAGGTTTGACGCGATTTTGACACCCTGCAAGTCCTTGACGCATTGAACGCTTTTGAGTTTGACGCCGCGCATTTCGTAATCGAACTTCTTATTTCTTGTTCCAACTTGAAGGACCTGGCACTTATCTATATTAAAGGGCATCTCCCATCTTTCCGACCAAGGTAAGGTGACCAGATTTCTGAGACAAAATCCGGGGACATTTTCGGTTCAGAAGCGTAAAAACCTCGAAAACATATTGTGTTTTTGTCATTAAAAAACTAAAACGGGGACACTGCCCTTACCATTCATAAAGCAGCATTCAAAAGTTTCTCTCACCCTATTTATCCTAAATTGCAAAGGAAATGAATAAAAATTCAATTGATTAACAATTTGTATGTTCTTGGAAGGCAGTCTCGCAAATTATGCCGTGCAAAGCTGTTTATCATTTCCTTAGTTATATACACTGTACAGTGCGAGTAGTACGGTGCGCAACTATACGTAAAGTTTGGTCAACATTTTCGATTTTTTTTTTTCCTTTATTCGAATTTTGGATCTTTGTCACAGTGAAAACCTGGGACATTTCCGGGGACAGCAGTAGCCGGGGACAGGTCACTGGAAACGGGGACTGTCCCCAAGGTGAAATTTTATGCAAATCCTTTTGGAGGCTTTGTCTGTCTTCGTCAGTGCATGAGAACCGAGTTACCAATCACACAGTTATCATAATTACATATAATGATAATCTGAGATACATCTTACTTTTAAAAACAACACTGATGATGACAAAATATATATGTGTGTCGTCCCGTGCCGTCCCGTATCCCTCTGGCTGCCCCGCGACGCCGCCACGACACAAACAAACAAACCACACCGCCGCGCGAGGCTCCCGGCCCCTGATTGATTGATAGTTTATTGTTGCAGGTAAACCACAAGGGAGAAGGGAGGAACATGCCATCCCAACCCCCAGGCAAGACAGTGTGTGATTATACAACTATTAGTACATGTGTGGGTAGCACCATGAAACTAAAATGATACAATGGTAGGAAGGAAAGCACAACAAGGGAGGGGGCGGTACCTGCCCCTGGACAATAAGACAATAAAATGTGGGGACGGAGAACATTACCCAAGCACTAGATGGGAACCCCTGAAACACTGAAGAACTACAACACAATGTGAGACCGTGGAAAGGTTATTATTCTCGTGGGGGCAATATTGGAGGCGCGTGCCGAGAGATTCTCCATATTTACCAGGGATTTTTCTTGGGATATTTTAGAAGCCCATTTTTCAGTGATTTTGCCTTCCCCCCCACCCCCCCCAACAACCCCGGTTCCCCACAGGTCCCCAGGCTTGTGTTGGGGGTAGGGGTGCTGGTGTGGTGGAGGGGGAGAAGTAGTTCTTCCCTAGTTTTACCCCATTATCACCAGGTAAACAACGCAACCTTCCAGTGTGGCGGTGCAGGGCCAGGCACTGTTCACCTGCGCGGCATTGGCCAGCAGGAGGATGATACTGAATTTATGTCATTTCGCGCAAGGTTAATATACTCAAGAATCCAACACAGTGATATATAAAGCTTGAACACAGTGGGGTGGGGGGTAGATAATGTTATGTAGATTTAATTAAGTCAGGTTAGGATAGGTTTAGTTTGGTTAAAGTCGTTCAATTTAATTGTTTATGATAAATACATGCGAGACACTTTGCACTGTGCCATCGTTGTCGCTGACAGTAAAACTGGCTACAGTAATCTACTAATAAGTCCTTGCCATTCTCTATTGCACAGATATACACGTTAACTTGCAGAGTGAAAATCAACTTGGGTATTTTTTTTTTGTTTTGTTTCATTCACTAATTACTTTATCTGTATTCTATCCCCAATGCATGTTACAGAGCTTAGAGAAAAGTGAGGCTGTTTACAGAGCAGATTAGCTGATAAGCTAGCCGACAGAGCATGTTAGCAAAATTAGTGAATAATAATTTGGACAACTGAGCATTGTGTTGCCAGCTTGTGGGTGTTGATAGTTTGTGTACTGTGAAACTCAAAGGGATTTCCTAACCTCATAAAAACTACATACCTACTAGTGTTGGGCACAAATTGTGCTGAATTGTCTATTCTACAAATGCCATTAAAGTTTGGAAAAAACACTTAACAGGGATATTTAAAAAAAAGTTAATGCTTGATGTTAAACAATGTTAACTCTTCTTAATTAACGACATTTTTGAAATGAAAACGACAGTAGTGCAAGAATGTCAACTGTAAATTTGTAAACTTGTAAATTATGAATATTAACACGGGGTATTCCCATTTCGTCACCAATCCGTTTCATCATCACTATTTACACCCGTTTCGTCACCACTGTTTTCATCCGTTTCGTCACCACGCTTTTCCTCCCTTTTAAGAATCTTCATGACTTTTTTTCATATGGATACGCCAGCCAAAAAAAAGTAAATAAAATTAATAAATAAAAAAAGCAAAAATGGTCAGAGTGTGACCATTGTCTGTATATGAAAATAAAGACCCATACTTCTTTTTACATTGCAGTAGAAATAGATCAAAAGGTACATACAATAATTGCATTGTTGCAAAACAATAGCAACAACAACAAAAATTCAAAAGGTAGCAATATAAATATTTTGGTGGGGAGCTACCACAATTTTACTGAGGACATGCAGAAATCAATTGTTAATCATATATTGGACTCGGAAGAAGGCACTGACAGCTTCTCAGAAATTTAGTAGTGGTGATGGATTTTTCCTCGTATGCATCCCACAACTTCCAGAAACGGACTTGTCGGAATGCACAGCAGTTGCCCACTGACCAGACGGTGTTATCAAGCCATGTTTGCCTTATATAATCTGTTAATTTTCTTGTAGGCTCACATTGCTGTGATTTTTCCTGGAGTTCTTCAAAGGCTGGTCGGATATATCGTTTAGGCAGGTAGAGGAGAGCAATTAAGGAGTTGACATACAAAATCGTATACTGGTCCTCGCTTTATATATGCAGTCGCCAGGCCAACCTGTCGCACTTTCCACCAGATGGCTTGTGCCCAGTTAAAAAAATTAACCGATGGATACACTTCTCTATTCTACATCGCTACTTCAGAATCCATTATTACTTCTTCAACACAGTACTACTCATCATTTTTGTTTTCTCACCTGTACATCTCCTGAGTCACATTCGTACCACACACCCTGTGTCTCCACTGATGACATTTATCACACAGTAGAACCTGCTGACGTAATCGCACTTCGTTCTGACAGCCTGAACAAGGGTGACAAGCTCCACTACTGTATGTCATCCTGAGGTGAATATTTGCTTGCCACTGTGAGAACTGTCAATGGTTTCAATCAAGTGATCGAGTTATTCGATAAGAAGCACTCTTTGACAGTTTCGTTAGATTCAGAGTTGAATGAGAAAATCACCCTGTTGAAATTTGTGGTGACGAAACAGATTTCACATTGGTGACGAATTGGAGTGGTTTGGTGACGCAATGGGTTTTTTGTTGGCGAACCGGGTATGTGACGAACTGGACTGGTGATGAAATGGGGTGTATCCATTAACAGATATCTGAGAAAGACAGCTGGTGTCTTTGTCCCATATCTGTAACTAAACCAGAACATAACAAGTTTTGAACAGGTTGGACTATGCTTCACGGTTTGTTTACAGTCAGGGTGACCAGACCTTTGTGTTGATATGAAACATTTTTTTAGTATTTTTGAGTTTAGCAATGTATTTTTAAGGTTAACAATATGTTTTAAAGGCTGATGGTATGCAAAAAAGTTGATGCTATAGTGGAAATTTTAAGGTTAATGATTTAACAGTTTTAAAGGGAATGAGCATGAATTGACCTGCAAAATCAAAAGTCTAATGTAGAAGGCATTAACCTTTCCGTTAACTATTTAGTGTTTAACAGCATTAACTTTTTGGTCAACACTGCCCAACACTGTTACAGACTAGGTTTTGCACTTCTCTATAATAAAGCCAAAGATCATTATTGTTGCATTCTTTGCTCAAACTCTTCTTAACACTGTTATACATATTGTGTTAACACTCTTTGGCATGGCAAGAACATCAGAATAGCCTTAAAATTAGCACAGAAACATTAACCTCTAGTGCCACCATACAAATAAAGGTTCCACCTTTTGTATACATTATAGTAGTTTTCCTTATACGAAAGACTCACCCCAATGGCAAATTAGCCTTAGCACTCATGTATGGCGGATATGTAAACTTGGCTTCATTTTCTTTATGTTGTTCTTATACTTTATTATATGCATAGCAAATGAGTTACTAGTATTCTGTGGTCACAATAATATTCCTAAAGATTAGATACCAATGACAACTTTGCAACCTTACATAATTAGGTACATATATAAATCATACCGTAGATTTTTTAATTTTTTATTTCATCATTCATCTCAGCCATGATTTATTAATTTTAGATAATCACATCTTTCATAAGCTTGATTTTTAGAAGTTTGATAGTCAAAATTCAATCAAAGGAATAATGTTGTTTGAAGGGTCTGTGGAAGCAGTACCTCTGCAGAACAGTGTTATAGGGATCTGGGAAGGATGCATATTTGTACTAGTTTGGGGGACAAAAATTGTATTTTGTTAGAACTTCCCACTGAAAATAATCTATATTGGGTTTGGTTAATTTTTTTCTATCAAATTTTCAATGTGGTATTGATTGATTCAGGCTGTCCAGTAATGACTTAAGTGACAAATAAATGTCTAGTATTGCCGCATATCATGCAGATTTTGACTGCAATGTGCAAAAATGTAAAATTGCTGCAAGTTATGAAAGACACGAGTGCATTTATTGCATTTACAGTAATTGCTTGTATATTTGATCTTAATATTACAGCTGAGGTGATGCTTGCTGGACTTTTAGGAGCCACTGTCTCTCATTTGGATTCGTCTACTATTGTTTTACAAGAAACATGGCAGAAGAGGCAAGGAGAAAAAAGATTGAAGAAGCAGTTCATAATGAAGTAGAAAAGGTGTGTACTCAACTCACTTCAGTGTTAAATTTTATATCACATTTTGTATATTTATTTATTTACTTGTTTACTTACCTTTCACATCATTGTTTAAATATTGTCACTTCACAAAAGGGACGTAATAGATCAGAATGTAAAAGCATTAAGAGGTAGAATAAATGATGGAATAAATTAGAGCTTCCACCACTTATTTATGCTTAGAATAACTAACTAGTATTTGATGCTGATTGGCTTTTAGGCATCATTCATTGATTGATGGTACCGCATCCATAGACCTTGTTGGGGTCACGACAGTACTGATGCCCATTTTCTACAGCTTTTTTTTTATTATTATTCTTTTAACCTCATTGCTATCCTCTATTTTTTTTTTTTTTTTTTTTTTTTTTTTTTTTTTTATAGATAATTAAGGTAGTTCTGTGCGGTACTTTGTATTCAGTATCTACAGGAAATAAAGTAGAATATATATATATATATATATATATATATATATATATATATATATATATATATATATATATATATATATATATATATATATATATATATATATATATATATATATATATATATATATATATATATATATATATATATATATATATATATATATATATATATATATATATATATATATATATATATATATATATATATATATATATATATATATATATATATATATATATATATATATATATATATATATATATATATATATATATATATATATATATATATATATATATTTAAAGAGAGAGAAAGAAAAAGAAATTGATTTTCCAGAAAAACCTTCATGCCATGATTGATCAGATACTCAGAGATGTTATTCAAGAGGAACTTGGAGCATCTGGTTCTGTGGATGCTGGCGCTGTGGTGGGGCAGCTTCTTGACTCGTCTGCAGTTCAGCAACTAGTGGAAAGAGTGGCTAATATGAATAGAAAGTCACAAAAATCACCTTCTACAATAAATATTCCACAAAATATTAGAGGTAAAATATAACTTTGTCTTGGAATTCCTTAGATCTATTTAGTCATTGCCATATTTCATGGGTCCAGAAAAAAAAAATGGGGGGGGCAATGTACACCCCCTGCTGGAAAAAAATTTGCTCCCAGGAAAGAGCCAATTTTTGGGGGGCAAATGCCCCCCCTTGCCCCCCCCTGCGGACGCCCATGCCATATTTAGTTTCATGCAGTATAAAAACCTTGGCATATGTTACTTATCATTTTTTTGTTTGTTTGTTTGTTTTTGTTTAATTTAATAGCTTTTCTATTTATAATGAAGTACTGTAATTAGCAAGCTCCCCCTTCTTGTAGTGGTTAGGATATATGTCTATCAATAAATGTGTGTGCCTAGATTCAGTCCCAGCCTGTTGCAGCCATGCCCAGCTCACTCAGCCGTTCATCGTCCCTTTTGGGGTTGATAAATGGGTACATGAAGAAACCTGGGGAAGGTAAACTGGTAACCCAAATATCACACTTGCCCTGTGTCTTGGGATGGTGGGTCCTTATCCACCACAAGCTCAAAGGCCAGTGAGGCAGGGATAAGCACCCTAACCATTCACAACTTTTGTCTCCAGCTTTACTTTTTATCCATAGAAACATGCCACTATAATATTTTTCTTTGCATAACTTTCTGCTTTAGAGAATAGTTCATTGTTTTTTTAATATAATGATATAGACTAATTGTATAATTATAGGAAGTTCCCCAAAATAATGAAGGGGCAACACCGAGCATTATGCTATCAAAGTGTTCAACAGAAGAACAAATGAGCTCAAGTATAATATATATGATGTTTATGTGTACATTATTATATTTTTCATCCTGTACCATATTAGGGGTATTACTAAGTAAGGGCTATTCTTACATCATGCATAGAGAAGAAAAACCTTTGTTCTCTTTTCTGTACTTTCAGACCAAGTTGCTGCTGGCAGACAGTATTTGTATTTAAATATACTTGGGGGAAGAGCATTTGTAGACCACCTTGGCACAAGCTCTGGTGGCCTTCATCAGTGCTCCCTTGTTGTCCATGTGGCACTCAAAACTCAGAGGTAAGTGTTTCAAGCTGCTTTGGTGTAAACATTAACTGTAAGCCATACTCATTATGTCTTGCTTTGTGGCAAATGTTCCTAACATTTGTCGTGTGAACTTTGCCTATAACCTATACTCTCTTGGTGTTGCTGTGTGATAAGGGCTTCTAGCTTCTGTGGGACAGATATTACTTGTAATCCATGTTAAATTGGTCTTACATCTTGCATTTATCTACATATAATCAAAACACTAAGATATATTTACAATAAAGATAATATTCTCCAGATTTCAGACTCGCCAAATCAC
Source organism: Eriocheir sinensis (assembly GCF_024679095.1). Classification (NCBI taxonomy): domain Eukaryota; kingdom Metazoa; phylum Arthropoda; class Malacostraca; order Decapoda; family Varunidae; genus Eriocheir; species Eriocheir sinensis. The sequence continues at coordinate 7,436,562 of NC_066553.1, forward strand.
TTGTGTTTGTGATCCTCAGATCCAAGAGGGATTTCTATTTGACCTTCAGCAGCTAAGCCCAGGTACAGTGTAGAGGCAACACACCATTCAGACAACCTATTTTAAAAATTGTTCCATTAATGAACATCTTCCCTAACAGCATTGGGTATTCTCAATTTTCATATTACTACGTATATTCATATATATATATATGTATATTCTTTTAGGCTATTTTCTATGCTGAAACATGACAATGTATGCACCTATGTATGAATACAGCTTTTTTTTTATATTATTACTTGCCAGCCTATAGCACCAGTAGACTTTCTTGAGGGGCCTGGATGGTAGTTGGACTCAGCCCGTCATGACGTAAGTGACGAGTGGAAGAGGGGGGGGGGGGGAATTCAGCCATAACTCTGTCATTTTTGCTTATATCTTCATAATATTTTGCCACAAGCTAGCCGAGGTGTGTACGAAGACGTAGATTTTTTTTTTCTTTTTTTTTTTTTTAATATTAATGGCGGACGCTCTCCTTAACATGTGGTCACTGATCACTACCAAGACCTTCATTGTTATGGAATGGTGGCTAGAAGAATATGTCTGGAGGCAAGAGAGGAATAACGTGGCTTTGTCAACCATGGCAATTTAGCAGCAGGTGATGAAATTCTTGAAAGTCTTGTCAGAGAAGTACCCTTCAACCTGTCAGAAGAAATTCACTGCATCAACTGGCTGGCTGTCATCTTTTGTAAGGAGGAAGCAATTTAACAGCATCTAGTTCACAGGGGAACGGGCAGCTGCCGATGAATTGGAGTCTGAGAAATACTCTGATATATTTAAGGAGGCTGTTGAGGAGGGTAATCTCACTCCTGAGCAAATTTTCAACATGGATGAGACAGAAATACAATGGAAACTGATGCCTAAATCATCCTATGTATCTAAGTTGAAAGGTATCCTACAGCAGCAAGAAGAGGAGGTGATGGAGAACTTTGATGAGACTGTGAGAAGTGGTGTGAGTTCACTGAACTTCAAAATTTTTAGCCAGTCTCTCCTCCACAACACTCTCGGGCTTTGTGTGCATGCGCTTCTCTCTTAACTTCTTACTTAATAAATGCTGGCAGTGTGTATTTTCTATCTTTTTATTCCCCTACATAAGGGTGTTTAGGGTAAGGGGGAGGGAAGAGAGGACTGTGGGTAAAAGGCAGAAGAAAACAAAAGCATTCATTAGTCCCTGTATCACAATTTTTTTAATGCGGTAGTGGTTGGGTTAGATGTGGATGAGCTGTAGTTGGATATATTTTTGGCTAGATGCCAGAAGTGTGAAAGAATTAAACTTCGCAAGATTTTGATAATGTCTTTTGATGAATGAGTTTTTGACAAGTTAAATAATAGTTTTGGCTCGATTCCATGCAGCAATATAAATATCATGATTATTAGAAGTTTGATGGCTGGTATCTTTAGTGAACGGTCTCTCCATCTTTGATGGCCCCAACACTAGCATGACTGAATCATTGCTTTTTAGCTTGATGATTCGAGAATGTGTGATATGTGTGTCTCCATCCCAGACAATCACCTCTGCAATGTGCTGAACACTCCCAGATCTTAAACCAGTAATTGTTCCAAAAATTACATCAGGTTGTCCCATATAGCTGAAGAATAATACCAGAAGTACAGCCTCTATGGTAGGTCTAGAGTCTAGAGGCTGCACAGAAGCAATAGGACAGAATACACAAATAAGATTGTGACCAGAGGAGCCCAACTGTGAATATAGTTCAATAGCAGTTCAGTAGAGTATAGTTGATAGGCTTGAGGCAGGAAGGAATGTAAAGTGTTGGGCACATCTCTTCAGGCAGCAGAGATAGGTGTAGGTTGCTATACCACCTGCTTTAGATCTTTAAGAAGAGGAGTGATTTCAGAGACCTTGCGAGAATGCACTTGAGACACCTGAAATTTGCTTTTATATGAAAACATATCTTTCCTCCACTCAGCTGATGTCCAGTGCGCACATTTCTTGGCAAATTAAATGCTTTGCTTCTTCATATGGACAATGAGAAGCTGTTACTCTTGGGAGGTGCAGCGGGGCAAAACCACCTTCTTCAGGTGGTATAAGATGGTTCAAAGTGTGGTGTCATGTAACAGCTAGGAATACATTTTCCTCAAAACTGCTACTGTCTATTGAGATAGACTACCTCCCTCTTCAGAAGCATGTTTAGCTCTGATGACCATCTTCTTTCCACCATAAAGCATGTACTCTGGCATGATGTAAGGTTCAGACTTTGAGCTGCTTGAGAACCTTCAAACTTTTATGGTCATATTTACACACCCAGTATGGTCATATATCTTTTGATATGGATGTAATTCTGCCTCCAAGGGAAGGAAGATATGAACTCTTTCATCCCTTGAGCAGTCACTTTCCAGGCATGACCTCTTGACTCTTGGAGTATTACATGCTAAACAGTACTGAATTTTAGAGACAAGGTGTGAGATCAAAGCTCCAAGAAAATTTCCATCCCCATTTTGCTCCTGGGCAGTAACTGATGCTTGCTGAGACCCTGCCTTCCCAAAAGCAGGAGAAATTGCCAGTTAGTTCTTGTTAGAATATCTGGCACAGTAGCATAGGAAATGCAAAGTGTAGATGGATACCTCACCTATAGTAATATTGCATGTAGATTTGAAGTTGTTTTGTGGTAAGTGCAGGTTTAGGTGGTGGCTGAGTGGTTAGCGTGCCGGCCCTGCGTTCAGCGCATTGTCCATGATGTGGGTTCGAATCCGCTGCTAACCACCTGAGATTTTTCAGTCACCGTTGAATGGCCTAAGACTACCCACATGCTACCCTGAAGACCACCCAGCAACCTGGACTCTTGAAGAAGCTGTACAGCGCAAGTGAAATCAAGAATGAGCTCCAGGGGGCAGCATGAGCCAATAATAATGGCGCCACTATAAACAATCACCTGTGCCATGATGGGCCTGGGCCGACATCAGGCCCATATAGATTAGCCTGCTGGAGCTATAGGCTACATGTGAAGAAAAAAAAGTCACGACCGTAGGGTCTTGTGGGGGGTCTGAATATCTATGTAATTACGTCTCTACCAAATTGATTTCATATTTGACCTTAAAAAGAATTGTTGAGCATCCACACTTCCTAGATTTTTCTCTCCTGCAATCTTGTCTCTGTATACTGAAGATCTTGTCTTTGTATGTCAAAGTGTCTCTATTTACCACACAGGTCATGCCCCCACACTGGATGCCACAGATCTACTGCTGCTCCATTCTCCAATCTCTCTGGTGGTTGTGAGAGCTGGGCAACATGGAGCCAACTCAACACTCATCTCTGCCCACAGCTTGGAGTGGCAGTCACTTCTAACACAACCATCATCAAGCAGCAAGTTTGTGTGCCAGTTGATGGGCATTGGTAAGTGATCACTCATATTATTGTTAATATTTGATTCATTTATTTATTATTTTTTAGGTGTTGCCTATAGTGCTCTCTTGAGGGGCCTCATGGCTGCCCCTAGTCTGTTAGTGGCGTTTTTTAATTTTTTTCATGCATATCTTTTGTTTAGCTCGTACTGCCCCCTGGTGCTCTAGTTGAACAAAGTCGCAGAAGTTAGGGTTGATTGGAGATCTGGGTAGCATGTGGGTAACCTGCCACTCGGTGATACTTGAAAATTGTCAGCGTGTGACTCAAACCAAGGCCCTCGGGCTCACCACTGACCACACACTGACCACTCTGCCTCTGCCTCCCCCAAAAGTGAAGGGAAGACTTACACAAAGTAGAAAATGCTATCACAGTTTTCAGTAATATACATATTACATGGTACGTATTAGCATTGACAATGTCTTCTGACTCCAAGTTTAGGGTAATAATATTTGTAAATCCAAAATAGAGTGGCAGGAACTTGAAAATCATACACACAGTACAACATAATATAATCAAAAGAATGCTTCTTGATAACATGCAAAGAAAAAAGTAAATGCATAGAAATTAAGTGTAAACAAATAAATTCAGACCACCAAATTAAATTTCACAAAGATTGTTATATGGGAATGCAATATGCTCTCACCCTGTCAACATAATTCATTCATTTGAAAATAATAACTTGTAGAGTGGGAGTAAGTTTCAGGTTCCTACTATTTTTTATAAGATGTGCTAATGTTGTTAGTCTCTCAATACAGAACCAGTAGACATTTGCCAATGCTGAGTCCAGGTTACATTTATGTGGAACTACAAACTTCAGAAAACTGAGACAGGATTCTCTGTCCCTGTGTAAGCTTTATTTAGTTATTATTTTTTATTTATTTATTTTATTTATTTATTTATTTATTTATTTATTTATTTATTTTTTTTTTTTTTGGCCTATGGCACTGGTAGACTTTCTTGTTGGGGCCTGATGGTTGGCCCCAGTCTGTTATGGCACAGGAAATTGTTTATAGTGGTGCCATCTTGTTTACTCTAATAATTGATTGTGCATGATTTTATGTAATAGCCTTTGTGTCAGAATGATGTATGATGCAAAATGTTTTGAGTTTTAAGTAAAATATTACACTACTACACAAAGGTGTGTGTAGTCATAGTGACCCAGTTTCCATTCATGTGTAATGAAGGAAGTCTAAGCCCTGTTCATAGCAATTGATGGATATTGTCATGGTATTTTTTCAGGCAGTGAGCAGCAAGTACCAGTTGGATTGCTTGACATTGAGGCTTCAATAATACCACCACTAGGTAACCCCATCCCACATGAGTCCTTGGCAGAACACTCCCACAGCCTGGAAGCTCAGAGGGGAGAAAAGCAACGACTCTTTATTAGCTACACACGAGAGTGGTGGCGAGAGTATACAGAGGCATCAAAGAAGCATGGAAGAAGAATGGTCAGGATATTTTCCATAGATGAATATGGTAAAAATAGGTAAGATACTTCACTAGGCCATACTAACTCATTTATTTCATATATATCTTTCATACTCTGCAACTTTCATGCTAAGTTTTAGGTCTGTGTAATAGAAAATGAGTTGTTTAACACATTGTATTGCTGTCAAAGACCAAATGTAAAAAATTATTAAGCACTCGTAAGTTGAGGTTTACTGCTTTTACCATCACTCCCACACTTGGTCACACACTTGCTTGGGTTATCACCCCTGCACACCTGTTTATGAAAATTGAGCTTAATAATTTTCGTTTTACTGGGTAGCTTTAACAATCTATCTATCTATCTATATCTCCAATGCCCTGCTTTCCCATAGGAACTTCCCTCCAGGGGGTGGGCACAGCAGAAGTGTCTAAATCTCTCCCTGTTCTGGCACTCCCTCTCTGCACATTCAATCCTGCTACTTCCGACTCTCTTGCTCCAATACTCGCTTACCCTATTTATTCACTGACACCCCCTCCTACAATCCTTCCCTCTTACTTTCTCTTCACAAATTCATTCTCCCTCATTCTCATCATGTGTCCACACCATCTCAATGCACCACGCTTCACCCACACCACCACTTTACAATCCATTCCTTTCACTGTTGCACCCATACCAAACTGCTCATACATGCTTTCATTACTTTCTCCATCCCATCCTGACACACCACATGCACCTCTTAAATAACTCACTTCCACTGTGCGTGTTCTCGATTGCTGTGCTGCATTCCATGTCCACGCCTCTGATGCATATGACAGATTTGGCAGGATAATACTAATTCATATTCCCTTCTTTACCTCCATGCTCACACTTCTTCCTTTCATAACTCATCATGAAATATGATTTTCACACTTAATAATATGATGAAGTGAATGTGCATTTTCAATTCATTATAGTTTTCATGATTTAAGACAAGAAAACATTGTGTCCATCAGCTGCAAGTGATATCCTTACACGACAGTGCTTGTGCCTTGGCAAATACAGACCTGTCTCTTGGAGAAAAGATTATGTTCCAAGAGCTCAGTTGATTATATGGGTTAAAGCCATTAATCATATGCTTACAATCCTGGAAGGCCAAGGTATGTTAAAATTAATAACATTAATTAACAACACAGAATAATTAACTTCATCAATGTGGGACTTTCTAAGTTGACTTTTGATATAGGGTAGCTCAGCTTCAGGTTCCCTGGCATGTCGACAGAAATTAAATACCTCTCATTTGCTTTCCTAAAAGGGTTGTGAGGCAAAGTACTATGATATTTCAATCAAATAACTCAAATTATTTCAAATGAAAATATAATAGAGAAGAAATCATTGCTCACCTTGCTGTCTTCCTTGCAAAACAAAGCCATTCTGCTGCAAACCTGACAGCCCTGATTTCTGCTCAGTGTCTGTTTGTGAATGTGGTGCATAGGTGAGTGAAATTAAGCTTATAGTGATATGTGACCATACTAACCAGAGCTTGGTTGGTTGCAGTTATAATTACAACACTTTATTACTTGACAGATTTGTATGTGAGTTTGTAAAGAGACTTGAGGTTGGCCAGGCTCTGAAGTCTTCTGAGGAGGCTGCAAGGTGGGTCAGTGTCTTGCCCTCCAATATGAGTAAGCAGCTGCCTGCAGGTGCAACAGATCCCTGGTTTACACCTTACACTGCTGTTATGGCTGGCTCACTGGTAAGACCACTGCTAATAGGGAACAAGTTATGTCACCACTTGAGGGAAATAGGATTCATTTGCAAATTATTGTTTGTTTTGTTCTTGGGGTCTGTATTAGTGATGAATAATGTATGTCTAAAATTAGGCATAACACTTAATGCTGCCATTTTACAACACATAATAATTATATATGTAGTTGTATTTATACTTGTAGCCTATATGTAGTTATTGATTTTTTTCAATCCTGTGCAGAACACTGAGAGCAAGTGCAGTTTGCTGTGTAGTCTTCTTCTTGGCTTTGGTCTGGACGCCTGGGTCTGTGTGGGCAGCCGGCAGAGTGGGCAGCCACACATGTGGCTCATGACCAGGGGTCCCTACACAGCCATAACATTTTGGGAGGCAACAACAGGTAACTGCTTTTGTTATCTTAACATAACTAATAATAACAGCCCACCATATCCTCAGGAAAATCTCCAGGCTAAAAATTAATCTAATCATGATTTAGTATTTTTTGCCATTCATTCTGTCTATTCTTTTTCAGCTCATCAGTCATCACCTCGTATTCCATAATTCTGTTCCATACTTGTACAAATAGTCTTTAACCTGAAGCCATCTTTTTATAGACTGTACATACCTGATCCTGCCACCACCTGTAAATTACTATAATTTCTTTTCACCAGTGTTATCATCTGCATCCCTTCAAAATGACTTCATCACCTCTACACACTTTACTCTCTGCATATGATGTATATTTCCAACACATTATCATTAAGTCACCCTAGTAACCTTTTTCAGCTCATGCATGTCTCCTGCTAATGCTAAACAAATTTAATGCCTCCACACAACACTATCCTTTACTGTATCTACACCAATCTTTATATTAATCAAGGCATTCGTTGTTCCAACTTTTCTACCCTTCTCAACACTCCACCACCTAACAATTAGGCTACCCTGCAGTATCATAAAAATGCCAGGACATATAATACAAGCTTATAAAGTTATTCTTGCAATGCATCCAGACTTCTTAACCCTCTCGCGTACGATGACACATTTCGCGTCATCAAAGGTAAAAGATCCTGGCGCACGATGATGTGAAATGTGTCATAAAAGTTTAAAAAATTGATTAAAAATTAAGTTTTCGGTGAAAGTGTGTCATATTTGGGAGTGTCATTTGTTGGGACAAGTTTCTTAATGGTAACATATGGCAACCTTTCTAAGGAGCGTGGATGAGGAGCATCAACTCTGTAGATTATTTTTAAAAAAATAGAATTCTTGGTGTGACTCTGGAACTAATAGGCGTATGAGGATTTTGAGGATACCATAAGAATCCTTACTAAATTTTGCTTTAAAACATATATTCGGCTAACAAAGTTGGCCCACAAAATTTTGAGCTAGCAAGTGGTGAAGAGTTGGTACTTAGGATTTATTGTCTACAATACTCTATACAGAGACTTGAAACAAGTTTGTATTGTTTATTTTCCTCTATTTTTATTTGCGCATGTTTTAGTACAAGTCTTTATGAAGCCATTGATACCAACATTATTAGGGTACGATATATCTGTGAGGGTAAAATACGTCCAGGAATGTAGAGTATCGCGGCGGCAAAAAAAAGGCCGGTCAGGCCGAAGAAATGCATGGTGAGTGGAACAGAAACTTATTGGAAACCTACTGTGTGCGAGAGGATTAATAATATTCAATCTAAATTAATATACTTATACATGAAGTGTATGCAGTGGTATGTGGTGATGCAGGTATATGCAATGTTGGGTGGGAAACAAGTGGGCAAGGGTTTAAAAATACTGATGTGTATTGTCTATTAATTTTTTTAGGTTGAAACACAGTACCCAAACTATTGTATTAAGGTATATGAGAACAATAACAGATATACACAATACAAAAATATATTCTTGAGAAAGGCGAAAAAATAATGGCATATACGAATGTGAGTTTGCCCCGCCCTCCAATGTGATGTCATAACATAGGAACCAATCAGCAAGCAGCGGCAGCGACAAGTGAATTCTCAAAATCATTGCATCAAAACAGCCTATAATCCACCATCAGATTTTTTGGGATGTTTGCTACTATTGTATTATTCACTCACCTATCGTAATATTCCCTCACACCCATGTAGATTTATACATGCTAGTTGATATTTTTCTTTATTTTATGGGAGAGGAGAAAATTGAGGAAGAAAATAACTTTTGCGGACAGGCTGTAAAATTGCTGTGATTTCCTGAAGCTTATGCATCATAGCTATTTTCTTTGTCCCTTCAGGGTCACGCTATCTGCACAGAGTTGGGTATCGTGGTGCTCATGACTATGCTGCTGTTGGAAGTGTCTTTAACAACCAAGCTTTCTATGCTAATTGCCAGGTATGAAATTAGAAATAGTCCATCCTTTTACTTTGTGAAATAATAGCTTGCAACTCACCTAGTTTGCAGAATTCACTAAGAAAAGTATTAGATTATATATATCATGATAATACTTGATTACTGCAAACTTTTTATAATTTGAGAAAATTGCTGTCTCTAAACAACAGTGAATACTGCATATGTGATAACAGACCTAACCCACAGGTATGCCATTTAGGCATTGTTATTCTGGCCTGGCCACAGCCACTATAGTCTGCTTCATTACGTCTGTCCACTCTTGAGCATAGATGTGGCACCTGCGCATTATTCATTCCTGATTGCATAAAGATCAACTTTTTTTATTTTCAGTGATATATTTGAATGTTCGTGTATACAAATAATCCTCGTGCCCTCTTATATAAACAGCAAACATGCCGATTTGCATCAGTATTATACCATACAAGCACACGAAAGACAAGCTTGTATCAAACAGTATATTCAGATCATACTTGAAAGGTTTATTATAACCTTCCAAATACCTATAATTCATCTCATTGCAGTTACATAATTGGCTCTGCAAGTGCCTATACATAAGGAATTTTGATAATTTGTTGCATGCAAATAACATGATTCATATTCGAAATAGCCTAGCATCACATTCAACAACATTTCATGTTATTTTGAATATTAATTGTTATTTACATGCGGTGAATTGTTAAAATACCCTTTATTTGCTCTTGCAGAGCCAGATATCTTATAAAGTACCTGAAGTGAGATGAATTATAGGCATTTAAAAAGTCCTAAATCGTTCTAGTATGATCCGACTACACTTCTTGATACAAGCTTGTCTTTTCCTGTGCTTGTGTGGCATATTATTACCTATGCAAATTGGCATGTTTAGGTTTTATAAGGACTGAGAATTTTTTTGTTTGCATAACATTCAAATGTATTATCGAAATATTAGCTTGAATGTCTGTCACAACAGTTGATTTTCACGTATTCACATACTAGAAATGTGCAGGTGCCACACTGCAACAAAGAAGGGAGAGATAAGATCTGATCACACTGCATAAGCTGGTAAATAAGTTTGATGAGGTGGATAAAGTTGATCTCTTCTTAACTGCAAGAATGCAGGGGCTGAGAGGACATAGGAAGAAACTTAATAAGGGAACCTGTTTGAGTGACTTAAAAAGGTACAGTTTTCCACATAGAAGTGTTAACACATGGAACAGCTTGCGGGAAGAGGTGGTGGAAGTGAACAGTGTCCAACAAATAAAGGAAAAGCTGGATAAATGTAGATATGGAGACGGGACTATTAGAGCTTAGCTCACGCCCAGTAGACTACAAATAGGTAAATACATCTATCAAAATTCCTGCTTTTGTGATGGACAGATGAAATTAAACATTATAATCACCTCAGCTGTGCATACACCAGAAACGGATGGTATTGGCATGTAAACAGAAGCCATGTGTTACAATGATCATGATCAGTCTGGTGTGCAGTGGTGGGTAAGCAAATGGTAACCAGGCTTTATACAGATCAAACTTTCAGTAAGTTGCCTAATACACATTCCCTTCCTCTCATGCTCGTCTTGCCACTTTGCTGTATTCGTATGCCAAGATCAGCCATTTTGCACAGCTGAGGTGACCGCCAGCTGTGGCTAGACCCCCTCTACACACATAACTAACCAAAAACAAGCCAGTCATATTGGATTGATTTTATTTATGTGATAGCCTAAACGAAAATGTAAATAGAGTTGTTTCATCATACACTTCAAATTTTGTTACAGATTCTGGGTACAAATTCTTCAATAATGTTTTATTTCTTTAAAGGTATCAGACAGGATAGAATATTGCAGCTTTGCTCTTGAAGATGCCAGCATTTGGAAGAAAATGTCATACACAGCTATATCTAGCATTGTAGAAAAAGGAGTGGGCCACCTGCCTGTATTGTCACCTTGGGATGATGGAGCCAAACGAAAAATCAACATAGAAAGTCAACTTAAATCCTTAATATCAGAGCACAGAAAGGTGAGCTTAATATTTCTATTTATAAATATCATTAAAAATTACAGTTTCTGTTACAGTTTATCTTTTTGCCCCAGCCTTATTTACATGTACTGGTTCACAGTCCTAGTGGAGGTAATGAACCTAACAAAGACTGTCAAGTAAATTAGCAGTGATGAGTTAGTTTGCAGCAATGTATAAAACATAAGTAAAGCTGAAAAGTCTTTAGTAAATTATAGTTAGGTAAATATCATCATGAAACAAAGGAAATAGGCATGTTTCAGCAATATATATGCCTAATAGGCAGTGCATGTAAAGTAATTGTGTTGTTACAGCATGCCTCATTCCTTTGTTTCACAATGGTATTTACTAGAGATGTGTCAGTAGCATCAGTATTTGTTTTATTTATTTATTTATTATTATTATTATTTTTTTTTTTTTATGTGCCAGCCTATAGGGCCAGTAGGTTTTCTTGAGGGGCCTGAATGGTAGTCAGCCCCAGCCCATCATGGTGCAGGCATGTGTTTTACAGTGGCACCATCTTTTCTTGGCTCATGCTGCCCCCAGGAGCTCGTTCTTGATTCACTTGGACAGTTTCCTCTAGAGTCCGGGTTGATGGGTGGTCTTCAGGACAGCATGTGGGTAGTCTTAAGCCAATCAGCGGTGACTGAGAAGTCCCAGGTGGTAGCGGCAGATTCGAACCCACGTCGTCCATCACGCAGTGAATGCTAGGCCCGCACGCTAACCACTCAGCCACCGCCTACCCATTGGTGTCGGTATCGGCAGTATCAGCCTTTATTTGGAGTATCAGCATTGGTATTGGCAAGGTGGAAATATGGCCGATACTCCAATACTTTGCTGGCTAGTTTATTATTTGATTCAAGACTCCTTGCCTTTCTTTCTTTTTTACTATCATTTTTCAAGACCATCCAATTACAGTTATCCCCAAATTCCATTATATCTAATTTTAAGAAACAAGTAATTCTATATTTTTATAATCTTAGATATGTTTTCAAAATAAAAAATACCGGTATTGGCAAAATAGCGGCCATTTGTTAGTATTGGAGTATCGGTATCGATTGAAAAGTTAGTACCATAATCGACTAAACAGTTAGTACCAGTGTAACCTCTGCTGCTTCTTACTTTCTCTGAATGTTTCATTCATCTATGATTGCAGTTTCTAGTAAAACGTCACCCATAAGAGCAGCTGAGGGAATATTGAGGGAGCTGTTTGTGGTACACTTGTTGGTGGTAGCGAGTGTTCTAAGTGCTAATCGGTTCACGGATAGAGAAAGTCATATCCGCCAGGGTTACTTTATTAGACAAAACTTACACAGCTCATCACGACAAGGACAACACATAGGATAGGTGTTTGTTTGTGTATGCGTTTGTGTGAATGTTGTTTGTGTAGGTTAACATTTAAGTGTTGGTGTATGTGTGGAACAATGTGTAACGGTGGACAACAAGAGAACGTGGACGGACAGTCAAAGGTAAACGAATACAAGGAAAGTTAACGATGAAGACGCGACAAGACAGACTGGCAGACACAGTGACGATGGACATTACATGAAAACACTGAGAATCTTAGTCTCTCTTTGCAGCACCCCATTTTCTTGTCACTGAGGGGAAGGAACACGGAATTTGAGCGGTGACTGCTACAGATTACTCCCCCCCAGTGACGAGGAAGGAGGAACGAAATCTTCCCTGGTGCTGGGGCGCTGGGGCAGACGGTGATGCGTTGCGATGAGTAGCGTTGTGTAGAGTTGTGTCGAGATGCGCGGTAAGTTGCGCTGAGTAGTTGCGTTGAGGTGCGCGGTAAGTTGCGCTGAGTAGAGTTGCGTTGAGTAGTTCAGCTACGGTGAGTCGAGCTGGGGCGAGTAGTGCAGTGACAACAGCTACGGTGAGTCGAGCTGGAGTGAGTAATGCAGTGACAACAGCTACGGTGAGTCGAGCTGGAGTGAGTAGTGCAGTGACAACAGCTACGGTGAGTCGAGCTGGAGTGAGTAGCGCGTAGGAGACAGCTACGGTGAGTCGAGCTGAAGTGTTGAGCAGCGATGAGTTGAGCAGCGAGGGGTTGAGCAGCGAGGGGTTGAGCAGCGTGAGGTGGGCTGCATGAGGTGGGCTGCGTAAGGTGGGCTGCGGCGAGTTGAGTGGTTGGCTGTTTAATAGATCCTGGAAGGCTTGAATCCGCACTCCCGAATCGCGAACCACGTAGACGGGTCCTGAGCAGAAGAGTGGTGCACTGAAGGACACCGCCGTAGTAGAGGAAGAGTTGCATGTCGTCGTCAGGTATGGTGAAGTCGAGCGGCGTGGAGATGGGCAAAAGGCACTGGCGTAAACGCGCCGGGGGTCACGGCAGTCAGAGAGTGCGTCGAGGGAACTGCGTGTGAAGGCGCTAGCTGCCAGCGTGTAAGGGGCCTCTTCAGTCGGTGAGAGTAGTACGACTGCGTGTGTTAAAGGCGCCAGCTGGCAGCGTGTCAGGGGCCTCGGCAGTCCGTAAGGGCGTCGAATGACTGGGTGGTAAGGCTCTAGATGCCAGCGTGCCAGGGGCCATAGCCGGTTGAAGAGTGAGGGGCGCTAGCATGTGCCAGGGGCCGCGGCAGTCGTGAGTGCGTCGAACGACTTCGTGGGTAGGCGCTAGATGCCAGCGAGCCGGGGGCCACAGCGAGTTGAAAAGTTAGGGGCGCTAGCATGTGCCAGGAGCCGCGGCAGTCCGTGAGAGTAAAACGAACTGTGTGTACTGTAGGCGCTGGCACGTGCCAGGGGCCTCTGTGGCTCGGGGAGTGAACCAGTGTTCAAAAAGGCACTGTAACACAACACTGTACGCTTAGTGGGTAACACTGTGACACTAACTGTTGCTGGGGACGTGCTGCACTGAACTGTTGCTGGACACACTGCACTGTACACAAAGATCCACAAGTGTAGGATAATCCAAGAGGGCGGTGGTAGATCCAGGAGGCGGTGGTTAATCCAGGGGGCAGCTAGTAATCCCAGTGGGGTGTCACACTGTGTTTGCGTGTCTCTCTGAGTCTGTGTGGTGTGTGGCGGCGTATACACTGAGTCTGTATGGCGTGTACACCGAGTCTGTGTGTGGCGTGTACACTGTGTGGCACTGTGTCTCAGTAATGTGTCGCACTGTGTTTGAGTGTTCACTGAGTCTGTGTAGTGTGTCACACGGTGTGCGTGTCTCAGTCGCCTGACCAGCAGAAGGGAGGAGGAGGGGTGGGGGTGGGTGGGTGAGCGCCGGGAGAAGCACCATGGGGCACAAAAGATGCCTGAAGGGCGCTGAAGATGCCTGGAGGAGGCGCACAGAGGGAGCCTAGAAGAGGCGCACAGAGGGAGCCTAGAAGAGGCGCACATAGGGTGCCTGGAAGAGGCGCACATAGGGTGCCTGGAAGAGGCGCACAGAGGGTGCCTGGAAGAGGCGCACAGAGGGTGCCTGGAAGAGGCGCACAGAGGGTGCCTGGAAGAGGCGCACAGAGGGTGCCTGGGGAAGGCACAGAGGGTGCCTGGGGAAGGCGCAGAAGGCGCCTGGGGAAGGCGCAGAAGGCGCCTAGGGGAGGGCGGGGGAAAACCCTGAAGGTGGCAACTACGCCTATGGCGTAATGTTTCTCCCGACCTGAGTGCTCAGCCCCACGAACCCCGAATGGAGGTGAGGATTTTTGCCCCAGGAGAGGGCGGACGAATGGACAAGTTACCCTGCCCAGGTCCTCCACTCTAGGAGAGAGTGCCCTTAAAACGGCACCGGCTATAAGCCACCTTGAACCATAGCAACACTCCGGGGTCACCAATTGTTGGTGGTAGCGAGTGTTCTAAGTGCTAATCGGTTCACGGATAGAGAAAGTCATATCCGCCAGGGTTACTTTATTAGACAAAACTTACACAGCTCATCACGACAAGGACAACACATAGGATAGGTGTTTGTTTGTGTATGCGTTTGTGTGAATGTTGTTTGTGTAGGTTAACATTTAAGTGTTGGTGTATGTGTGGAACAATGTGTAACGGTGGACAACAAGAGAACGTGGACGGACAGTCAAAGGTAAACGAATACAAGGAAAGTTAACGATGAAGACGCGACAAGACAGACTGGCAGACACAGTGACGATGGACATTACATGAAAACACTGAGAATCTTAGTCTCTCTTTGCAGCACCCCATTTTCTTGTCACTGAGGGGAAGGAACACGGAATTTGAGCGGTGACTGCTACACACTATCTTTGCTGCACTCACCTCATTCACCTTTCTGCTGGACTCACCAACCCACTTGCAGGAGTTGTATGGCTAACAGGTCAACTGTACACAGGACTGGCCTGCATCCAGTTGCAACAGAAGTGACACTGGCCCTGCTCATTGGCTGCAACATTTCCATTGTTTACAAACTGCCTCCCTGTTTGTACAGTTTGGCGGGGCTTTGTCTTGGGGTTGGTTTGGATGTTTGGATGGCGATGCCATTTTGGCAAGATTTGTTGGCTCTGTTGCCGTAGATATTGTGAGGGCAGGTCCACATCCGCTATTGGACTGCTGGTGGCATTGCACAGTGCTACATGGCTAATGGGTCAAACAGCGTATGGTATGTACATACATACTTATAGTCAAGAGATGCATTTCTGTGTGTAGTACCTATGTAAACATGTTTGATTCAGTGAAATTTCATGAGGATTTAGGGAATTTACCCCAAGTATCTGGAATTTCCACTTATCTGGCACCTCTGAATCCCCCCCGGTTGCCGGTTACTAGGGACTTTACTGTACTATGATTCTTGTTTGTGATATTATTTATGGCTGTTATAAACAAAGTCATTATGGTTTACAGGCTCATGAGTTGAGCTCACACTTTGATGAACATCTGAGCTACGTGTTGACGCCTGCCCTGTGGTCATATGAGAGGGAAGCTGTGGATGGCGGGAGCCTTACTGAAAACAGAGGTGCAGAGTTGTTTTCTGCAGCACTTATGAATGTGGTGCCAGAAGGCTACACATTCAAAGGATTTCCCTTATACTTCACACATAGTTCACCAAGACGAGCTTTCACATCTATACTCAGGTAAGATATCTTTTTTGGAAATATAAAGGGTCCTTCACCAACAGTTTAATTTAAAATGTGTAATCCTTCACAGCAAAATATATACATAAATTATTAACTATAAATTTAAAAAATTCTTGTCATACCATATTTTCCACCATATATATATGCCTGCATGATTAGGCATGGAATATTTAGGAAAATAAGAAATATGTTATTTCATTTTGTTTTCATAGACCTCCTTCCACTCCCCTTCCCTGTTACAGCTTCTGCTTATCAACCCACAGGCAGACACTATTTCTGGATACCTAGATCTGTGAGACTGCTATGGCTTCTGAGCAATGTTGATTCAGTACATGCCTAGGATATCATCAGCTGGACAGTGTGGGCTATGGGATATTGTGCATTTAGGGCAAGCAACACTTTTAATTTTTAATGCCCCAGCAACCATAAATTAACAGTTAAAACAACTACATGTGCACTTCATGGTACTTTAATATTATCAATATTTATTGATTCTTGTTTTTTTATATTCAGCTGGTGATTTGTCTGTACTCAGGGTTAAATACAAGAGATTTTGGTACCTAAATAGGCTGGTATATGTTAGAAAACAAAGTAAAGCTAGGGAGATATATGCTTCTTTGGTCATATGCAGTAGAACCTGAAATCAACAGGATATGATTTTAGAATTTTTAGTTCGAAAACTGTATAATAGAATGTGGTGTTTCCCCTTAATACTAGCTCACAGTGAACTCTTTGTTACAATTATCCCCTCACTCTGGGATTCTGCTTAACCCTTTCATTGTGCATGGTGAGGGAGGCAACAGGCCCCCCAGATGCACTTGGGCAGCCCAACAGGGGGTGTCTCTTAACCGCTGTATCTCAAAAACTATTCATCACAGCTAAAAAAAAAAAACTGCTGGAAAAAGGAGGCCCAGATCTGTAAGATTCGGTTATGTATGCCTCTCTTGCGAATGTACTGGCACGTTCAGGGGTGTTGCCTGTGAACACTTATGTCTGTGCGTGCATGATGGCCAGCCTTATTGAGGCAACTGAGTAGATCTCTTGATGGGGTGCTGGCAGGGTAGTATTGCCAACTGCAAAATTTACAATTATTTGGTCAAAAAATCAGTCAGGTGATAGGTGAAGCTATGCAAAAATTCCGCTAAATTGGACAACAACATCCACCAGTTACTTGTCCGTAGATTTTCCGCTGATATGATTTTCCACCAAATTTAGTGGAAAACCCACTGAATTGGCAATGCTGTGGGGTGAGAAGAGGCTTGTAAAATATTGTTGGAATACGCTCATACGCAGGAAACTTAAGTGCGATTGGAGGTCGCAGCGAGCATTTAGCACCACCAGCAAAGGACGCTACCGCTCGCTGTGAGCATTTAGCGTTTAGCAGTTTAAGGGTTAAAGGCACAGCATGGTATACAGGCTATCTGCACATGGGAAATTTATATGTTGAGATTAATGAAACATCGATACAAAAAAAATATCATTCATAAATATACCTGTCTCCCATTACTCGCAAGAATGAATTTCCATGAATGTTTGGCGTGCTCCCCTAAAAGAGCTTAAATGAACCTGCAAAAAGACACAGCAAGTTTACATAAACTTTACCCAATGCAACATCTCAGTAACCTAAAAGCAGCATGAAGTATCATGAGTAACTTTATTCATCAGCAGTGAAAATCAATTGACATAACTTTCCATATTTTATCTAAGTTTACATAAAAAAAAAAAATGTGTTTGATGTTTAAAACTTTAAAGTGTCTTTATTTTTCTCTTCACAGCTCCTCCATTGGCCGTGAAATAGTTGAGTGTCGAGGAGATCGAGTCAGCTTGGCTGTATGCACTGTCACCGTTTGTTACCCAGAGTGTGTGTATGTAACCTGGGTTATGTTAGCATGTACTTTTAGACAAGTTGGATAGCTTTTAGGAAAATTAACTCAGTGTCATGTAGACCAGTGGTTCCCAACAAGGGGTCTATAGAGATTCTAATTATTTTACTTAAATTTTACTTAAATAACTAGAATAAATAGGCCTACAGTTTAATCGACATAACAATGCAAGGAATTTTACATGATTTTATTAATTTTTTACAGAAAAATCTTCTATTAATTTTGCCGGCCTAACCCACTTCATTATAAGGGTCCACAGGCGTAAAAGTGACTGGAAAAAGGGAAACGAGACAAAAAGGTTGGGAACCACTGTGTAGACAAACATAGTTATGAGGAAGCCTTATAGTTGGAGGAGAGATATCCTGAAATGGCCGTAACTTACTGCCTTCATCTATACAGGGACAATGATTGCAAGTGTCGTAGACATCAAATGCTGGCTGACAGCTCATCAAGGCCATCAAGACATGCAGTGCTTTATAAATGCAAAGCCTAGATTTATTAGTCATTCATTCTGCCATTCAAACACCTTCCATCGCAGCTCATCATTTGTCAGATCTCTTGCTTACCTCCGTTCTTTTGTATGCTGTAACATGATGTTTCACCACATTTTGCCATCTTCATATGAATTGTCTGTCCCCACATGAACTGCTTAAATAGATCTTTTCAACTTATTTTCCCACACCAAACAGACTTGCCTCTAATTGCTCTTCACTACCTCTGTTCTCTACCACTCTCCTTCACATTACCTACTCATTTTTTGCCTTGTTAATCCTTTTCAGTCTAAATTTTGCATGTTATTTCTATTATTTTCTCTACCCCATGGAGTTTTGTGCCTCTGCTTTTATTCGTCTCTACAGACTTTTCAACATACCCATATGGCCCTTCCCTTGATTCTCACATAAGAACTACATCTTTTCACAGAATCGGTTCTAGGTATTTCATTTATTTTCATCTGTAATCAACACATCATTATTGTTAAACATTCCAATGACCCACATCATCTGGCATGATCTGCAGACAGGGGGAGACAAGTTTCACTGAAATATAGACAGAACGTTGTGTGTCTTGAATGTCTCCTCACTTAGTTCTCTAGTCCACCCCCTTCAGCTCTGAACCAATCATATAACAGTGAATAAAGTGTAACCCCCATATTTCTACATATTGTGAGGATGAAGCTTATTTCTGGTGAGTTTTGATTTCTTTGCCATTAATCTGCATTATGTGTTATGCAGAAATCATAGTTTTGGATGTAAATTTTTGGTATAGGTCATCACCATGTGTTTCATACCTCAGGCCTTTGAGGCCATATCACACTCAGTAGACAGTAGTGGGCTACTCAGGCAGGAGTGAGAGGTGGCACACAAGTTATCACGTGGCAGACTCACTCACAACTGTTTCATCAGCTGGTTTGCCGTCATCAGTATGGCAGCCGAGCCGCTGAAAATTAGGATTGTAAATGCATAACATCGATAACCTCTTAACAATAACAGTTAGCAAGCACTTCCTAGGGGTAAACACATCTTATGCAAGACTGTTAGCCAAATACAACTTGGTGTCTTCTGGAGAGGGAAAAATAATTGCCAAATGGGAGAAAATGATCACCAAATGAGAATTAGGGTAGTGATTCATTGAAGTCGCCAAATGCGAATTTGCCAAATCCGAACACACCAAATACGAGACTCTACTGCAGTTACATCTGTGAGTTCATCAGAATCATGAAAGTCAAAGAAGCTATCAAACAGGGGAAGGGGAGGTGAATCAGGGTTTCCTTGGCCAGCCTGGGGAGAGACTTGGGTGATAGGGTACAACATTGAAGGTGTGACAGCCTGGAACATAGGTGACATGATGGTTCAGGATGCTGATGGGATGATGGCAGGGGCATAGCTGGGCACGATAACAGAAAACCTTATTCCCGATAACCGATAACTGATAATGGAAAACCTTATCGGCGATAACCGATATTCGTTTACTGGAAACACAAATATAGGCGATAACCGATAACCGATACCCGATATTAATCCACAATTCCGATAGCGATAAGTCCTATAGGCGAAAATGATAGAATATTATTTCCAATAAAAAAACATAGATGAATTCAAATTTTCATTACTTGTATTTTAGAAAACTTGCAAAACCTGAAAACCACAAGTTGACACGTACCTATGGACGGTAATACTAGAAACGCCTGAACCGTGTTGTGTTATTTGGCGTCCTCACCGTCAAATGTTGGCGCTTTTGTTTACAAACACTGGTCTCTCGTGAACTGTGCATGCTCAGACCAGCAAGCGTAGACCTGTACAGTCTCACAAAGCTTTTTAACCGTAATTAAGAGTTGCTGGAAGGCTGAATCAGACATACAGTACCACTTCCACCATCCCCGCTGTTTCTAGAACAACACTCTGTGCGAGTTGTATTTATATGTACAGAGTGTCGTTTTAGAAACAGCGAGGATGGTGGTACTGTATGTCTTAATGTGTTAAAAAGCTTTGTGAGACTCTACAGGGCTTCACTTACTGGTCTGAACATGCGTAGTTCACGAGAGACCAGTATTTGTAAACAAAAGCGCCAACATTTGACGATGGGACACAAAATAACACAACACCGGGTGCCTTCAATACCATGGCATGCTCACAAACGAATATGGAATATCAAATTTGAGGCAGTGAATAATAATTTTGGGGGGCAAAGTTGATTGATTTTTCTTTTTGATATATTGATTTTTGAGTCTTACATTAAAAAAAAAATAACCTAGTGTTTTAATGGTGATGATCAAAGTATGAAATATCTTCACCGAAGATATTTCATACCCCGAAGTTTTTTCATACAACACCGGGCGCCCGGGCCACGTGTAGGGAGGAGACAACGTTTTTTTTCTGAGTCGGAAAAAAGTAGCGATTATCGCCAGTTTGGTTACAAAAGTAACGAAGATACCGATATATATTTAAATAAGTAGCGGATGGCCGATAACCCGATTTTGTTATCAGCGATAAAGTATCGCGATAACTTATCGCGATAACGCCCAGCTATGAGCAGGGGTGCCATCACATGATGTTAATGGCATTGGTGACTCAAGTGTACAGTAAACCTTTTCTTTAATGAACCAGTTGGGGGGAAGGGGATGATGTTACATCCAAAAAATCCGTTATAGCTGAGAGATCCAAACTTTGCTAAAAACATGCATGCGTGTGAATGTGTGTGCAGATGTTCAGGCGGTCCAAAACCAAACCGATCCCTGCACTCACAACAGTTCCTTATATGAATTTGTTTGGTAAATCCTCACATATACCAAACCGTCCCCAAAAATTTGTTGAAGTGGAAATACATTATATAGAAGTCCATAAAAGCAAGGGTTTTCTGTAGATGATGGAGCTGAAGCAATGACTTGTTTGAAGAAATTGTCGATCAAGGTTTGCTTTGCTTGCTGTCTCTTGACACCCAGAATTTCCCTTTAGCAATAGAGTGCCTCCTCAGTCATGTGCCTTGTAGTAGTCACCGTCAAATTATGAGAATCACTTGTAGAGTTAAAAGTAAACTAATATTATTCTCTATCCTAAGTACATTCCACGTCCAAGCTTGGGGCCACCAATCCGAACACTGATGCCTCGTGCCTCATCCTCTCTTCCTTTCACCCTCATCCAGTTGCTTTATATGCATGTACTGTCCATAGTTAGGGTCGAGTCATGAAAGTACTGTTCATATTGTGGCCATCACGTCAACGACTAACTGATGATATACTGCCATTTTCATATTAACCCTGAAACATTTGAAGCATTTACTTATTGGTTATGATTATACTGCAGGAGCTCTTACCATCAGCATAACTTTCATTACGGTAGAAAAATAAATTTATTATGATTACTAACAAATAGCATTCTGTAACCAAATCTATTAACCCAAGAACGTCGGCAGACCCTTTTCAGGGCTTTCACGAGTCGTGGCTGTGGTACGGTGAACCCTAAAAAGGGCTCGCCATAAAACACCTAATTCGAGCTAATTGTAGCCGGTGGTGGCATAGCGCAACCCACCATGAATGCCTTTGGTCATGGTGGTGGATGAGTGATCTTGAGGTGGGTTTTTTTGTCATAGGTGGTGCTGTAAGGTCATGGCATACTGAATTAGCTACCCATACAGTAATCACTTGTCAAATTCTCTATAGTAGACAACAAGCGACTTGGCTAGATGCCACGTGTCACGAGACTATTTATTTTGTAACAAACACCACCCAAAAATAATGGAGTTTGAGTAAAAGTAAATATTTTTAACGGCTTTATGGTTATGAGAGGAGTACTCTGATGTACGTTCCATGCTATTTTCTTAGTTTCAAAATGCAGTGTAATTTTGTCGTTTCTCGGCCACTTCTCGGCTTTCCCATAGTCGAAGCCCACGGGTTAACAAATAGCACTCAGTACCCCAAACTATCTCAAGAGTGTTTCACTGAGAAAATGTGTGGTTAACAAGAAGTAATATATTTATTGAAACCAGGGAAATGAAACCATGCAAACACAGGCTCGTGTAAATTAACTAAACAGCCTACAGTAAATACATGCTGTACATTACAGCAAGTGTTCCACATTTCTCCCTCCAACTTCAATACATAACTGACATTGATAAAACAAGACTGCTGCAATTGCTCAAATACATGAGGTGTAGTACATATATGATGACAAGCAGCCTGAATTCGTAGAAGTAGTTCCTCCTCAGTGTCAATGGCCGTTTCATAAACC
Source organism: Eriocheir sinensis (assembly GCF_024679095.1). Classification (NCBI taxonomy): domain Eukaryota; kingdom Metazoa; phylum Arthropoda; class Malacostraca; order Decapoda; family Varunidae; genus Eriocheir; species Eriocheir sinensis. Next base: position 7,459,112 of record NC_066553.1, read on the forward strand.
ACTTGTTGTGCTGGAAGCTTCCCCCGGCGACCATAGGCCTCTAGAAGGCTCCGGGAGAAGCGAGCAGGGGGGCGGGGAGCAAGGCCAGCCGTCCGCGCCCCGTGGGGCGCGGCCAGACGCCAGGCGGGAAGTGTTGCCAACTCGCATATATTTTTGCTACATGTTCTTGTATGATCTAAAATATACTGTAACATTCTAGACTGTACTGTTCTGGATATATATAGGAGAAGAGGGCGAGAGAGTGGAGCCCCAGTCATAGTAAGCTAGTGGTAAGTGAAGAGTCAGAGTGAAGTGTACTACTAAGGAAGAATATTAAACTCTCCTGACGGCGACACGGAACCCAAGTAACACGTCCGGCATAACACACTGATTTTAGATGGCCCCACAGGTAGAAATCTATGGGTTTTAAATCAAGTGATCGTGCTGGCCAGGGAATGGGACCGCCGCTTCCTATCCACCTGCCAGGAAACTTGGCGTCGAGGTATTCCCGCACAGTCATGCTGGAGTGTGTAGGTGCACCATCGTGTATGCACCACATGCCTCTGCGCTTTGCTAAAGGTACATCCTCTAGTAATAATGATAATTCTTGTTCTAAAAATTCACGGTACCCAGGGCCTGTAAGACGACCACGAAATACATGTGGACCTACAGTGAAATCACTTATTATGCTGCAGCATACATTTATGGAAAAGCAATGCTGGTACCCTCGTCACCATAAGACATGGGGATTCTCCTCATCCCAAGCATGCATGTTTTGGTTATCAAACATTCCTGTTCTTGTAAATGATGCCTCATCTGAGAACAGCATCATGCTTGAAGAATCTAGATCAGTGGTTCTCAAACTTTCTGACATTGTTACCCCTGACAGCGCAGAGGTAGAGGACAATTACCCCTAGCCCCCATTCCTGTTCATTTACAATTATTTTACATGAAATTATAGGAAAGGAAAATATAATATTTAATTATTTACTCATTTTAATGCATTTTTTTATTAGAAAATCAGTATTTAATACAGAATAAGAAATTTAGGCATTATTTCCTTTGATAAGAGATAAAATTAAAGCGTTTTTACTTTAAATTTATAGCTAATTGGAATGAAACCTTTTTTTTGGTGATTAAGATAAATATAATAAATTTTATTGCTACATTAATCAGAAAAAATAATGGAATCCTAGTTTTTAATAGATTTTAATATATTTTATAACTAAGTTGTAAAAAATGTAACTTCCTTAATAAATGAAAAGTTGAGAGATACATGTTTGACAAAAAAATAAAATATTTTCTTTTTGTCATGCATCTCCTCCTAGAGTTCTTGATGGATATCAATGAAACTTCACACATTTTGTCAATTTGGGGTATGTGAGTGTCGTGGGCTATAAAGTTTTTTGATACCTCAATATTAAAGGGGGTTTACGGAGTGGGGAATTGACCCCCCCAAAAATTGAGAAAGGGAAAAAATTATCGTATTCTAATGAAATTTCTTACATAATGCTTTACTAACCGGAGGGAACATATGGGCGAAATTTCATTAGAATACGAATATTTTAAAGGGGGTTTACGCCCCCCCCAAAAAAATTATATGCATTCGCAGGATTGGGTATGCAGTTTTGTTAAAAAAAACTGCACTTCTACTTTATTATTATTTATCAATTTACTGAATTTTACTCTAAAGTATTTTTAATTTTAGAAATACCTCATTACCCCTCAGAAACGGCTTCATTACCCCCATGGGGGTAATTACCCCCAGTTTGAGAACCACTGATCTAGATCAAGTGCTGTTTGGTCAATAAACCACTGGCAGAAGTTGGAATGCCTTTGAAAGTCCTCTGGTATTAAATGTTGAACTTTTTTAAAGTGGTACGGGTAAAGGAGCTGTTCGTGAAGTACACTCCATACTGTATTGTTACTGACCCTTACATCACTTGCCACACCAAGTGCTTGCTTGAGGATTTTCTGCAGTTGCCTCAGGATTGTCTCCTAAAGCTGGGGAGTGCGAACAAAGCGTGGTCGTCCTGTGTCTGCTAGATGTTTCCTAAAGGTTCCTGTCTCCCTCAACCGTCTGTCTACTGAAGGGAATGTACTGTAATGTAGATGACGTCGCTGGGGAAATTTTTCTGCGTAAAGACGGGCTGCTTCCCTACCGTTTCCGTTCGCAGCCCCATACGTCAGCTGCATATCCGCCATCTCCGCATACGAATACTGATGCATCGTGTTAACCTGCATGGAGAACCGTGATAATACGATCAGTAAGGTCACACAGAGAAGGATCATATCTTCAGCATTTATGCAGCGAACAGATTGTGCAGTTGTAAAAGGACAGTGTTTCGTTTAAATTTCAATATCGGGCATTAGTGAACTACGGCAGAATAAGCATCTGGCTTCTATGCTTTATCATTATAAAGTAGGTACACAGCAAACTGACATTATGCGCGATCACGGAGGCTCTAGCAAACTTTACTACACACACACACACGTCATACCCGACAAGTCTTACCTGAAGAAAACTCGAGCGTAATCTCGGCTAGCATGTTGCATATTCCTATTAACGTTAGTTCGTGTCTGAGTGGTTGACCATGTTTCGGTGCTTTGAATTTTAGTCGATCGTATTGAATGAGTAACACTGAACGAACCTAAAGCTGTCAAATCATGTTTCGCAACACAGCCTCAGTGTTCGGATACCTGGCACAGGCTTCGCCTTCAATATTACAGATTGTGAACAGTGTTACAAATGCTTAACATTGTCTCCTGCTACGTTTGATTAGAAAAGTGTTTCGTTACTGCTAATCACATCTTAATGACAACGTATCTTTCCATACATGCCTGAAATCAATCATAACATGTAAATAAACAATCCTGATACCACTGTTGTTTATGTACATATTGCAGTGGTTAAGTAATATCTTGGGAATTTAGAGCTGTAATGGCAACTCGATCTGTTACGCTGCAATTCTTGTTGAACGTCTATATCTCTATCTGTGCAATTTTACCGATATGGATATTGAATAATATTAATTCATTTTTAACTATAAGTGATCCTCAGAATTTGACGGTGACGTTCACGAACACCCTGTAGGATATATAGGCATTTCACGCCCGTAATTTTGGCAGATTTTGTGTGGAAGCTAGAGGACATCATAGGTTCATGAGTTTGAGGGGGGGATGGGGGGGGGGAGTTGGACGAGCGAAGCGCGCATGCGCAGGGAGGGGGAACTTGAAGAAAAAAAAAAAGCTCTTTTAGGGGGTTTATTTTTGGCCATGTAGAAAAGATTGGGAGGCTATAGCCCCCTTACCTCCCACCCCCAGAAATTACGGCCCTGTGTTCACATAGCGACGAGAGAGAGAGAGAGAGAGAGAGAGAGAGAGAGACGAAGTGTAAGGCGTCTGCCAAACATTGTGTTGGTGATGGGTCATCAGAATTGAAAGTCTTTTCGTTACAAATAACGACACGTTCCCTAAACATACTCGAGCGCACACTCCACCCGGTGCTCCGTGTTTCGGTCACCAAGCACGGCTTTGTGGCTGGCCTGCGACCTTTACAACTGCTGTGATGCATGTAATGAATGGTTTTGTCTCACTGTAAACTCAGGTCACTGCGGATGCTGAGACCAGCTTTAAATGTAGCAGCCTTAGAGCGGTTACGTATGACTTAGTAATAAAAACGTCAAAACACAATCACTTAATTATTAGGTATGGTTGATGGGTAACACGTGACTTAACTCTATGCATACACCTTGTCTAAGTGAATTCTGCATGCATCACTCACATATGGTAACTGTATTACAGTAGTAACCACACTATATCACTAAACAATTAACTTGTCCTCTGTGGTGGTGCAGTGTGGGCAATCGGCTCGTATCGTGCCTGAAGGCCCTGACGCTGAACCGCCAGTGTCTGCTTGCCGCCGATACCGTGGTGCTGTGTTTTGGTGTGTACCAATCTACGATACGATAGGCCCCATGTGTCGTCTGTGAGGTTTTCATCGTAACTGGCATGAATATATTAATTGACGACGACTAGGTTAGCTTCCTGGCAGGATATAACGGCTATGGCATGGGTCGAGTTGTGAAACAATGAACGGGTGGCTCGAACCTTATACGAACCAGCCACAGCGACTGGATATTAATTTTACGTTAGGCAGCGGACCTCTGTGCACCGAATTTTTTTTACCCTATGTACTACGTACTTTTCATAAGGTAAAAGTAAAGTTGGGCATACACTATAGCTACGCATGGCCGCGGTGCCGATATCCGTCGCATTGGCCCTTGAGCCTGTGGTGGAAAAGAACTAATGAGGTATATTCATTCTTAGCAGGTGTCACCAGCGATAGGGTCACAGGCCCACGAAGCTTGAACTATTCTTTCAATTATCGTAGATTATCTCTGTTTCTCTGGGACTAGTAACATTTACACTCTAATACAATAAGTGACATTTTTGTTAATCAAAATGTAGCTGATCATTCTCGTTATATTTATTTGAAAACGAGAGAAAATAAATGCCGTGCCGAAGCTTATCCTCATCAAAAATCGTTCTTGCATGAAAGCCCTGCGAAATCAAGCAGAAATGGGCTCTAAAAAATTATATTTACATTACAATATTTGCTGAGTGCCTGCCGCGGGTGTATCAGTGTCGCCTTCGGCGAAGTTTATAAAAAAACATTACCTAGGGCGACACCGATGCACCCAAAGCAGGTACTCAGCATATAATGTAATATAAATGGTACTTTTTTTTAATCTCATTTTTGCTTGATTTCGCAGGGCTTTCATGCAAGAACGATTTTGGATGAGGAGAGGCTGCCGGACAGCATTTATATTTTCTCGTTTACCAATAAATAAAACAACGAAAATGATCAGCTACATTTTCATTAACAATAGTGTCACTTATCGTATTGAAGTGTGATTCTTACGAGCCCCAGAGAAACACAGGTAATTTACGATAATTGAAAGAATAGGTCAAGCTTCGTGGGCCCTGTGACCTTATACCCGCTAGTTGGCAACTCTGGAACATGCCTCATTACCCCGGGACACAGGGCCAGTGTGACATATCCAGCTTTCCACAGTTTACCTTTCCAAGGTTTTCCCAGGTACTCATTTATCGACCAGTCTGAAAGGGAAGATAAAAGAGCTGGGCAAGCTTCATGGCGACTGCAAGGGCCGGGATTCGAACCCGGGCCCGCAGAATCGTAGCTGAGAACAAGTATGATTAAACTAACGTTTATTGATGTGATAATTAAGGAAGATCTGCAAAATGTGCGTCTTCCTTTTAGTGGCAAAGCCCCGTTTTAATTGGTTCCATACAAAAGTGTATTGAAAACAGTAATCATTCCACACAAAATCAGTAATGTACATCCATAGGTCTGCCCACCGAGCTGAAGCATGGTGTCTGAAACACTGACTTCTCTGTGGGTCGAACTCCGCTCAGGAGTGATACGAAATAGCCTCTTCCATTTAGCGTAACCCGTTTCTGGGTCGTGATCTGTTGAGTCCCTCATAGAGTCCCGACAACCTAAGATTTGGACGCCATTATTGGCCCTGTGTTTTCGCCGCGCTTTTCAAACACTAGCACACGCTCTCGCGGCGAAAACAGGGCCAATAATGGCGTCCAAATCTTAGGCTGTCGGGACTCTATCTATCAAGGGACTCTACAGATCACGACCCAGAAACGGGTTACGCTAAATGGAAGAGGTCTTATAGACCTTGGTCGGAGGAGCTCACACGTATTCATGTCTCACACTGCTCTTCCAGAAATAGCATTTTCAGCTTTAGAGCAGACCAGTTTAACAGCTGGCTCTGGCTGCAGGACACAATTGGTGACTGATGATAATGCATAACATGGCTGCCAAGTTTTTCACTCGTACTACCTTAATGAATCAGTTCCTGTCCATGCAACCATTGGTGTGTGAAAATCAAATAAACATATTTTTATCTAAAATGTCTCATTCCTTTTTATGTAGCCTGCTGTGTGTGTGTGTGTGTGTGTGTGTGTGTGTGTGTGTGTTTAAATTGAGTAGGTAAAAGTATCAAAATAATGTTAGCCTAAAAGAGAGAGAGAGAGAGAGAGAGAGAGAGAGAGAGAGAGAGAGAGAGAGAGAGAGAGAGAGAGAGAGAGAGAGAGAGAGAGAGAGAGAGAGAGAGAGAGAGAGAGAGAGAGATTCGAACAGTGTCGATTCATGTAGTTTAGCAGGTGAATACTTGAACAATCGTTTTGGCGGTGGTTGTGGATTAATAGAGGAAGTAGGGAGGGAGGTGTGTGGAGAGAGGCGATTGGCTATCTGGTGGGGGTTGAAAGATGGCGATTGGCTGAGAATAAGAAGGAAGGTGACGTCTGGCTGTGTGGGCGAGTGCTCTCCATTATCCTCCTGAAGACCGAGAAGACGTGTGGGGCTGCTGCGGTATCTCCGGTGGCCGCTGTTGAAATACTGCTGCCGCTGACCCCGCCCGTCTGAACTTCGATCAAGGTAACTCTATCGTGTATTTTCTCAGTCTTAGTTAGTGCAATTGATATACTTAATGGCGAAAACGAACGTTGGAAGTGTCACTTGTAACTGATTTTGCTGGCTAGTGTAATGAATATTTAAATACCTGTCTTTAGCGGGATGAAGGTGAGTCCTTAAAATTTGAGAAGTGCGTCACTCACTGCATTTGCAGATTGATTGATTGTTTATCGTTGCAAGTAAACAACAAAGGAGAAGGGAGGAGCATGCCATCCCAACCCCCAGGCAGTACAGTGTGATTATACAACTAAGGATACATGTGGTTACAGTAACTAGTACATTTATTTTATTTATCCAATGTAAATGTGGTATTCAGTCTTTATGGGGAAAGCTAATCCCTCTTTAATTGTTGTATGAATCACTGATATATATCGTATAGGCGTAACGCTGGTTATAATTATAGTTAACTTCCTTGCTGATCGGCAAACTGGTAGTGTCCTTCTGATCAGCTCTAGTTGCGTCAGTTTCTTTAATTCGAGTTAGATCTGTGGTTTAGTGTCCTCGGAATGAATATACGTAGCTGTAGTGCTATGAAGTTATGATAGTTGAATGGCTTAGTCAGGCCCTATTGTTCAACTGTACCGTGCGTTAAAGGAGAAAATTAAGCATGTGTGTTACAATCTCCTTTTTTCTGATCAGTGATTGTGCTTCCACTTTCATAACTTTTAAACGGTAATCTCCGTATTCTTGTATGTAATACCCAGTTTGTTTTCTTGGCCGTTCACATTGGAATTTATCAAATCGGATATACTGACGCTTCAAAGTATAAATTTATTGTTTCAGTGTTATTTAGAGCGATTACTTGTTCGACACTAGGGTGTAACTATTGAAGGTTGTCATAATTTTACTAGAATTTTCATTTATAACTGCTATGGCTGCTCTCTTAGGACTATATATTTTCATAATCTGTATTATTTGCCACTTGCATTCCTTTAATCTTGTTACTGATGGCATTTCTTACTTTTTTCTCACTTCTTTGTATATTTTTTCCAACCAGCCTTCAGTGTTAAAATTTTTTGCTTACCATTTCTAGTGTTCATTGCAGCACTTCCAACTTTACTTTATAATTTATGCTGCTTGGGTGTATAATTTGCTCCCCTTAAAGAGAATTAGGTCTTAGTTTCTCCATTTCTAAGCACTAAGTGATATTCCATCTAGTTGAAATTTATCAAAACTGTTCAGTGCATGGACAGAATAGACTACTATTCTAATACTTTCCAATCAGTATGCAGTTTCGTCGGATTTTATTTTTTGAAAGTTTCTTGTTGTTCATATATTGCTACTTTTAGTTGTTACTTTTAGTTGGTAAAATCTGTTTTGACTTTCCACTAATATTTTATTTTTTTCATTCTAAGTTTTAATTCTTTTTTATTCAAAATTTCCATTCTAACAATAAATATGCAGGCAGCACTGACTAATTAGTTTACTATTAATAGGCAAGTTGATATGGGGTTTCAAATTACTCTTCTTACAGTTGTCATACTTTACACTGCAGAGGGCAGAGTCTGATATATAATTACCAGTGACGTTGTAAACAAAAACTTCTGTTTGTAACTTTAATAATTATTTTACAGAAAATCGGCTACATATTCTGCTAGCAAGCACATGCAAGTCATATGATAGATAACTACGTTTTGATAGTTATGTATCGGTAAATATAAGTGAATATCATGGTAGCTATACAAAAAGGTCTTTAAGAATCTTTAGAGAATAGTTGTTTCCTGCCTGTTAATTCTTTCCAGATGCAGATACACTATCCATGGGGACATCTGCTGCTGCCACTTCTTACTCCGGCTGTGGGGCCTGCGATAATACTGAATTACATATTGAAACTTTACTGTTAGACTTGTGTGCTAATTTTTATGTTGGTACTAAGCAGCTGAAGTTAAGTCAAGAGACTCCCTAATTTTCTTTCTTTTTTTTTTTTTTAATAATTTTTTTTTCCGTGGGATGTCGACTTTGTCTCCGGAGGCTTGTTTAGGTATCAATTATACCTCAACAGGGTTATACAGTACTATTGAAAAATCTAGAGGGGGACTGGGCTATATGACACACAGCTCGATTTTGCATGAGGCGACAAAGTACGTTTTTTTGGGCCTTTCGACAAAAACTTTCGTTTTGTACGAATCGCCCTTGTATGCTATAGGGGTGATTCGTACATGCTATTTTCACCCCCCAAAATTCATTTCAAATTATAATAAATGATTTTTTGAGAGGACTGCCTTATCTTGGCCACCCCTATTACATGTCTTTTTCACCCCTGCAATATGAAATCAAACTTACATAAATGAGATTTTGCAGTGTTGAATAAAACAATTTTGCAGTGTTGAATAAAACAAACTTGCATCTTATATTGTTCTATTATCCAAACAGTGCAAAAATATACCTAGTTCTAACTATTTTCTAACACTGCCTCATTTCATGTTAAATGAGGGCAGGGGATGACTTAGCTATGTTGCAAAGTCTACAAACTTCACAGCACACGTACAATACTACAGATTTCAATTGCATTCATAAAATATTTGATTTCTCCTACTATTTCAACCATGTAACTAATTTTTGCTCACTATTATATGCCTGATGCTTAACTCTCTTCCTATTAAGTAAACTAAACTATTATGCAGCTTGTTTCATCTTATTTGTATATACTGTGAGGCCCCTCGTACAAGAGTTACCTTCCAACCAATATTGCAGCAACCACGTTGGATAAAAGCAGAGTATATAGTCATCACGTTAATATGCCTATTATTCATATTCAATACTTGACAGGATCACGCCCCATTCAATATGACAGCACTAATATGCCTAAAAAAAAGGTTGCGAAGCACGACAATCTTCCCTCCTATTCACAAGCGCAGTGCCAAGGTAAACAAGAGCAGTCATCTTGTTTAAAGTCATGTCCGCTGTTGCTCTAAAAAAAAAAAATCTCGGTATACCCTTTTCGCCTTTGTCCTTCATCTTCCACCTTTTGATTAGTGTAGCTTGTCACAAACAGCCTTGTCAGGACCAGCAGGTCTGCTGTTGTTTGTGTATTGTATCCCCCACATCACCCTACTTGTGCTGAATAAATTTCCAACCAAAATCTGTATTATAAATGGTGAAATTCAAAGCGTAGGCCCTATTACATACAGTTCCTGCTAGTTGTCTAGGGACAAAGTTTCTTCCTGTTAATATAGATTTTTTCACATTCCTGATATGATTTAAAGCTGTTATGATTTAAAGCTGTATCTTCTCATCCTTCTTGAAGTCTGACGTGTTTACACACCTTTAGTTCCTAGATTTATGGCTTGTATCATTCCTGCTGCTCAAGTCTCTCTAGTCCTCTTGGTCACTCGTTTCCAGGCCTTTGCTCTGCCAAGTCAAGATCTGATCTACAAGAATCAGGATATGGAACAGTATGAAGAGGTGGATTACCTAGACCAATGCATGCAATATTATATATAGCCTTTATATAATCAGTGGGTGTTGCAGGTTATCGAAATGTTTGTGAAGATGAGAATTTCATATGGCAGGGAAAATGTAGCTTGCTACAAGTTAAGGTGCATGATATGTATAGAATTCTATATAGGGAAGCTGAAATAATACTTAGAGAGTGAGTGGCCAGTGTTTGTTGGTAAGAGCTCAGTGGGGAAATAGTCATTGATGGCTGAAATATGGAAGTTTCCTAACCTGTAGGGATATGAGAGTTGGTGAGGTGGGATGCCTAAACAATTGACTCCATTCATATCCCTCTGTGCGAAGGGATAGACCGTAGGCATGCTTGTAAACAGCTTCAGGGAAAACAAGCATACTTAGCATGTGCTGAAAACACTAAAATGGTTATAACTGATTAGGGATTTAGGAAATGGAGGGGATATGGACCTTAAATTTTTGCACTGAAAATAATTACGTTGTACAGAAAGACCACAATTTACTTGAAAGATCCGGTCATTATGTATGGAGGTGGGTGAGTTTTGGTGTGATGTCACTATGGCTGTTTAATGGTTCTATGAGATAAATAAAAGCACAGTAGGAGCGTTGAATCATCGGCTGAACGTTAAAGGTACAGAGCAGATAAATAAAAGCACAGTAGGAGCGTTGAATCATCGGCTGAACGTTAAAGGTACAGAGCATTCTTTCGTGGCCGGTCTTTTTTTCCAGATGATTCAGTGTTCTTCATAGAAAGTGCATGGATGCTTCATAAAATATTTTATGGGATGAATTTTATGGGATGAATGTGATATTCTATTAAGCTTGTTGAGCCATACACAGTTAGAGAGAAAAGATGGAGGGAGCAATTGAGTTAAAGGACAGAGACAGTTCTGTGTGGGCAAAGAAGGGTGTAATGAATGTCTTGCAGCAATCACAAGTTTACAGATGAAATGAGGTGCATGTGATGTGTCAGGATGGGAAGGAGAAAGCAGTGAAAGCCTGTGTGTGGGTGGCGTTGGGTGTGGATTGGTTCATATGGCTCGGACACGTGATGAGAATGAATCTGTGCAGGGAGTATCTGAGAACAGGACTGAAGGAGGGTATGTCAAGGGGAGACCACCGGTGAAATAGATAAATTTAAATATAAATAAAGTCGATGGGTAGGCAAGGGATCAAGTGTGCTAGAACAGGAAATGTTGGGTTAGCTTCTGATGTTGCCACCCCTATGAGGAAAGTTCCCATGAGAGAACAGGGCATCAGAGATATAGCTAGATAGATACAAGCAGAAAATGGCAGCTGTACCGTCACTACTGGTAATGGTGCAAAAAAGTAGTACTGGGTAATCAGTACGTGAATATAAATATAAAGAATCAATACTGAAGAAGTTTACTTAACATTTTTCTATCATACTTACTATAATCCAAACATGTCGAGGCCGGTCTGACGTTGGGTCATTTTCTCCCCTCTGCTCTGCCACACAGTCCCAACACCTCTCTTCCTCTTATATATAAGCTATAGGTAACATATTGTGTTACCTGAGAGGAAAAAATAGGTACTGGGACTGTGTGGCAGAGCAGAGTGGAGAAATGGACCCATGGGAGCCAACGCCCAAGCGGACTTGACAATTTGGTATCACTATAGTTGGTCTTGCCTGAGGCGCGGTCAAGTGTGGACAGATGAGCGTTACAAAGGAAGCCGCCGCCCAGATGCAGAAACAACACCACAGAGTTATCAAGGAGCGTTACAAAGGAAGCCGCCGCCCAGATGCAGAAACAACACCACAGAGTTATCAAGTGTGCGTGAGGTGGCCCAGCAAGTGTCGTCACAGCAACTTGGTCAGCAATATCAAGAAAAAACTTAAGCCACTGTCTTATTCCTGAGAAAATTCTGCATCATATTAGCATAAATTGGGAACCATAATGTCAAGAAAAGTATACAATAAAGAAGGTTAAATAAAGTAGCACATAACCTTTTATTCACACTTATTCCCCTTCAACTCCTTAATGCTCACCTATTTTTCAGGGTATCAGTTCCTTGAGAATGTTTCCTGGATCTACACACTTTGTATTATGTTGGTATAGAATGCATCCCAATTCCAAAATATACAGAGGATCAAAATTGCCTTGGAACATGAACTATACCTTTATGCTGAATTACCTTGCATCATTATTTGCTTGAAGATATTCATTTGCTTGAAGATATTCAGTAATTCTAGCAATTTATATAATATATAAAAGACTATCATTATAACCACAGAATATATTGCTGACACACAGGAAACTCAGAAAAAAACAGCCTATAGAAGTTTAATACACATATCTAGGCAGGACAAACTGGAATAGCTCCCTACTGCTGCTGTGTAGGAGCATCGGGTATGGGCTCTGAGGCTGGTAAACAAATCCCGAGGCAAATGAACTCTTTCGTGACACAGACTATGTTCCGAAGCAATTTTGACCCTCTAGATATTTTTACATTGAAATGTATTCTATACCAATATAATCAGGGAACTGTGTAGGTTGTGTATACATGCCTGAAAATCCTACGATGAAAAATAGTTGAGTACTAAGGAGTTGAGGGAAAATAAGCATAAGAAAATGTCTGAGTTTATTTAGCCCTCATTTTCATATGTATTTTTTACATTACTGTTGCAGACTCATGCTTATGTAATGCTGAATTTTCTCAGAAAGACGATGGTGGGCCCAGTTTTTCTTGATACTAAAGGCCAGTGTCAAGAACCTGGGTGGGGGTGTGAAAAAGGGCTTTAATAAAGGGATGTTAATAGGGTTTGGTTGCAAAAGAGCCAGGTAGAATACATAGCAACTGTTTTAAGTTAGATAAATTCAGATTAAAAAGGCAAGAATTAGTTTGGCATTAGCGTCGTGGATGAGTGGAAGGCTTGGCAGTCATGTCGTGGCTGCCAATACCATAGATACATTCAAGAAAAGGTTGGATAAACTCATGGACAGTGGGGTTAGGCTTACAGGAGCTGTCTTGTATGGGCCAACTGGCTGACTGCTTACGTTCTTAGGTAAAAGCCCCCCCGCACTATGCTATGAAACTCTACGAACAACACACGCCAAATTTGAAATACTACCCAAGTCTTCAAAGCTTTTTTTTTTTTTTATATCACACAATGAGTGAAAACAGATGAAGAAAGTGTACCGAGTGCCGACAATTTATGCTTAAAGATGTACAGATAGTACCAATTTCATGTAACAATAATTAGGGGAAAAGTTTGGAAAGTTTCGTTTAGTCGGCACAACATCTGTGGTCATATGCCGGAGAGAGACAGGAGGGGAAGGAATTATAGGAGAAGGGAACAGATCCCAGGAGACGGGACACAACCCCCGATTAATACCTGGTACCCATTCACTGCTGGGTGGACAGGGGCGTAGGGTATCGGAAAAGACGCCCAATATTTTCCACTCCGCCCGGGAATCGAACCCGGGCTCTCTCGGTTGTGAGCCGAGTGTGCTAACCACTGCACCACGAAGCCCCATAATTAAGGTAAGCGGTGGCTGAGTGGATAGCGTGACGGCGCCGCGACCAGGACGACGCGGGTTCGCGCCCCACCCGGTGCCACAAGCTGGGATTTTTCAGTCACCGCCGAGTGGCCTAAGACTACTCACATGCTGTCCAGAAGACCACCTATCAACCCGGACCCTAGATTCTAGGATAAAAGATGAGCCCCAGGGGGGGGGGCAGCATGAGCCAGTGCAAGATGGTGCCACTATAAACACTTGCCTGCGCCACGACGGACTGAGGCCGACCATCTGGCCCCATCAAGAAAGCCTACCGGCGCCATAGGCGTATACGTAAAAAAAAAAAAAAAAAAAAAATCAGTTGGCTACTCGAATTGTAACTCGGTACCTTTGTACCTCAGGCTTGCCCAACTATACAAGAGAAGTAGTTTGGATGTAAAAGCAAGTGTGGGGTCTATTGTGGATGAATGAGTAAGGAGCAATTCATTGAAGAGGTGAAAATGCAGAATGAGGATTTATAATGGTATATGAAATTCAAGTATGAAGACTGAAGTGTTAGAGAGATCACCAGAGAGGTGGATTGACAAGCTTCAGGAAAATCACATTATGGATAGAGGTGGAAGACTTGTGTTACCATTCCAAAGACGAGGGTTAGAGCAAGAACTGCCTCAGGGCTTACTAGAGGAGACAGGATGTCAGAGCTATGGACTGATGGATGGATGAATAGCTGTCCCACCTCCTGCATGTGTGTCAGGATGTCTCCCAGAGCTGAAGTTTTGAAGGAGCAGAAACAGCCTTTTATTTCTCAGCTCCATCCTTTAACCAGGGAAAGTCTGCATGGAGGCTTCCAGGCACCCAACTGATAGCCACTCTGGGATGACTAGTTTACTCCTCTGATCTGAAAGAAGTAATCAGTTATAGTTACCATTAAATCATTTTTTCCCCGACTCCCATCCTCTTCCTGGAGGCATCACTGCTTGGTCGGGGTTATTTTTGTTGTTTTTGATTGAAGAATAGCCTAAACCATGATGTAATTTCATTACGGATAAACATATTAGTAGAGATATATAAAGATGTCAGACATTAGAGGCCACATGAAACTTTGATCACATAGAGGTAAGCGGTAAGGTAAAGTAATTAATCGGTCAGTCAATCAATGGGGACAACTGCCAGGGGGCGCTAGTGCGTTGCCTCGCCAAGTTTAAGAAAAAGACAATAATGTATTGAAGGATGATATAATGCTAGTTAAGCACAGTTACTCATTCATACTTACCAAGATTTATTTGTGAATAGCTACTATTCGAAAAAAATAAGAATATTTTACCCATTCCTTTAATTTAGCAAAATGCCATGGCAGATTTGAAAAAAAAATTAAATTGCTATTTTGGAATGAGCAATACTGTAGATGAATGTAAATAGTTTTATCGAGCATTTTCCCGTTTAAAAGACCCACGAACATTTAACATTTAGTTGGGGGCTCTCGGAACTATTAGGGAAGGGCCCCCGGCCGATGGACTGTAACACAGGTACGTATACGGTCCTGCCTTCAACCTGGAGCTACGAAGTGGAGCTACGAAGAACGTTTCAAATTTTACGCAAGACAAACGATATCAAATGTTGGTCATACTATGTAGAAAAATAGTTTAGTGATGGAGTGGAGAGGAAAGGAATGGGAGAAAGAGAATGGAATGGAGAGGAAAGTTTGGTTTAGTTGGCGCAACATCTGTGGTCATATGCCGGAGAGAGACAGAAGGGGAAGGAATTATAGGAAAAGGGAACAGATCCCAGGAGACGGGACACAACCTCCGATTAATACCTGGTACCCATTCACTGCTGGGTGGACACTCCACTCCGCCCGGGAATCGAACCCGGGCTCTCTCGGTTGTGAGCCGAGTGTGCTAACCACTGCACCTATCTATCTGTTTGACTAGCTATTAAACTAACTATCTACCTACCTTCCTAACTTCTAAAAATTAACCATCTAACGATCTAATTAACCATAACTTCGATTATCTTTTAAACTAACTCCCTAATAAAGTAACAATACTCGCCGCACGCTTAAGTTGCGGAATAGGGCCCCCTCACCCACTCAGAGTGTGTGTGTGTGTGCGCGCGCTGCTTGGTGGTGTCCTGGGATGAAGTCGTTTTGCCTACTACGGATAATACCTATTCCCACTGGTACTGAGGTTCACTTGCTTTCCTTTGTTACTCACTCTCACTCTCTCTCTCTCTCTCTCTCTCTCTCTCTCTCTCTCTCGTAATTTTGGCAATTTCTTTTGGGGGGGAGAGCTATGGTTCCCCTAGTCCCCCCAGAAATTATAGCACTGTGCTACTAATACTGCCACTACTGCTGCTATTAATTTAACGACTATCACTATTACAAACCCGAGTGGAATATGGCCGAAAGTCACCTCAAGCTCCCATCACACACGGACTTGCACGCGCGGTGGGCTGAGACAGACTGACCAGCCGGCCCCCTCAGGCGCAGGTGACTCACCTGTCGTACTCAGCCTCCTGTGTTTGCCGATTTCCGACCCAAAAACTGCCTCCTCGATCCCAATAACTGCCTTCATATATAATTATCGTTGAAATGGTTCATTATTGGTGTTTTGGGGCAATGGCTATGGCTCAAAAACCGGTAAATACGAGGCTCTGAGTACGACAATCTGGCAACGGTGCAGGTGAGTCGACTCGTGAAGCCTCGGAACACTGGCAACGGAACCATGGGACGAATCCTTCCTTTTTTTTTCACAACAAAGGAGACAGCTCAAGGGCACAAAAAAAGAAAACAATAATAAAGAAAAAGCCCGCTACTCGCTGCTCCTATAAAAATAATCAAAAGAGGTGGCATGCAATAGTCATTATGAGGCAAAACATTAAAACGGCGACCCATTCATGATTCGAAACGGATTCATTCAAACTAAACAATAATACCCACTTCTGCACTCTCTCTCTCTCTCTCTCTCTCTCTCTCTCTCTCTCTCTCTAAGACCTTCTACTACCATCGCTAACAACAAATACGTTAATTACTACTGTTACGAGTAATAGAATCAATAATAATCAGTAATAACAACGATGATAATAATCTACCGTATATCGTCAGGTAAATAAATCAAATCTGAGGAAAAAGTTGGAAAGTTTCGTTTAGTCGGCGCAACATCTGCAGTCATATGCCGGGAAATCAGAGGAAAGAAAAATAATGCTAACCAGGAAGTAAGGCATATGAAAATCCCCCTTGTGAAAATTAGCAATGGGCTGAGAGGCACTTGAGAGTTAAGAGCGCAAGAGGACAAATAAAAATAGAAGGTCGGAACTAAGCTGATACTTGCTGACTTGGATGGATTAATAACGAAAAAATTGGAGTTCAAACACTACCTTAATGAAAAAATATTAGATACGGCGTACTGTACTTAGCGGAGACCAAATTAATGTTCATGTTTTGGATCCTGTGTCCCAAGCAGACTGTTGATACAGACGTCAATCAAGGAACTGAAATCACTCTCCAGGAAGAATAATCGGCCGGCAAAGCTGACCTCCTCCCTTAACTGGATAAAAACGACGAGGCTCAGCCAAGCAACCGGAGAGCACAAAATGGATATAAAAAAAACAGCAAAAAAGGGATAAGTTAAAAATAAGACACCAAAAAAAGGATATAAAAAAAACGTTAAAAAAGTACAGTAAAACGGAACACCAAGACCGACACATAAAAGCAAAAAAAAAGACTAAATACTTAAAAAAAGTATGATCCACTAACTATTTAACTATCTACACATCTACCTCTTAACTAGCTGTTTGACTAGCTATTAAACTATTTACCTAACTCTGCGACTTGATAAAACACAAAGTATTATACAGCTACAATTCGCCGAAGGTCCCTCTTAGCTTTCAGAAGGTGATTTTTTTTATACATGTGAGTAGAAAACGAATCAGCACACCAAAAACCGTTGATTACGTGTTATTTTGAGATGAATGCATAAGTATGAATTTAGTATCTCCGAATTGCCTCTCCGGCCGTTCGCTAGTTATACTCCTACTTCCTGCCTACTGCTGCCTTCTCAATTCTTCTATGTAACTATTTAAACGGTGATAGTTTACCATCCGTTGGTTTACGCGAGTTTGTGTGAGTGAACACTTGTTCTGGCAGGGCACGGGCTCGGTAGGGGTCAGATTCATCAGGTTCGCCAGCTTGAAATGGGTGAACTACTGGATGGTTTTACAAGCGGGTTGGGTAACTTTTTCAGTTCATTTCAAAATAACATGTGACAAGAGGGTTCTAATGTGCTGACTCGAATTCTATTCCCAAAATTATGGAAAATTTAATTCTTTCAAAATTTACAGGGACCTAACGCATATACGTACGTAAACGAGGTTTTGACTAGTTAATTAAAATAGATGTAAGTTGAATTCAGTGTTTGGGTTCATCTCACTTTCAACTCGCCTCGCATGAAACTTACCAGCGACACGACAGAAGACATCGCAAGCGGCAGACACACGTTCGAAAAGGCCGAGAGTGAGAGGTGGTGGCATCGATCACATTGATTAGATAAAATTTCTCAGTAATTGATTATGTTCCCAGTAATCGATTACCAAACGATTACTGAAAACCATTAAAAGTCGCGACTTTGTGACTCCCATTTTGATTTGTTAATTAAATTTTCAGCCATATTTTTTTTCATTTTCCCGGATATTTTTCTTTATTATTTAAGTTTGGTTAACAGAGAGAGAGAGAGAGAGAGAGAGAGAGAGAGAGAGAGAGAGAGAGAGAGAGAGAGAGAGAGAGAGAGAGAGAGAGAGAGAGAGAGAGAGAGAGAGATAAACCGTGACATTATACTTTACACTCTACGAATATACCACTGTATAATCAATATTAAGGTGAAAGTAATTGAAAAGTAATCGATTACCGCCCACAGAAGTCATCGAAATAATCGGTTACTGAAAAAATCGAGTATCGCCCATCGCTAGTGAAAAGCTAATTACCACTAGTGTCGCAGACCTGCGTGTGGCCATTTTTGTGCTGTCCATCATTAACTTTATCATTTTTTGGCCTCTTAAATGCACATTCTGTTTCTGCAGATTCTTGGTCGATGGCCGCATCGTTGGTGAAGTGCTCTTCCAACAAGCAGGGACACCCACCTGATGATCCTTGCTGGTCCCGGCGCGGCGGTGACTTGTAATGGAGAGTGAGGCCTCAGATGGGGAGGAAATGTTCTTCATCAGGAGGAACGATATAAATCCTGAGCGGATGACGGCGGACTTTGTTATAATCAATGTTTTAACAACTATACTCTGTAAATACGATTTATAGTATCCGCTGTCTACTGATGGAATGATGGCTGCTTCCTGCAACACCTCCCCTTGCCTTGCTGCCGGGAAAAATGTTTTACTGCGGTAGCCGGCAAGCTAGATAACTATAGAGCATTAAAATTACACATACATTATTTGTATTGGTCTGTCCGACAACATACTAATACCTAGTTTTCATATGATATCTCGAGGAACTTAAACAATTATTATGGTAGATAATGATTGGAAACTTTAAGTAAGGCGAAGTTGGGGGTATACGCTATAGCTGCGCGAGGCCTCGGTGTTCATCTCCGTCGCATTGGCCCTTGAACGTGTGATGGGTAAGGAATAAGGACCCATAACCGCGGGACACAGGGCCGGTGTGACGTCTGTAATGTGTGACGGGTTATTTCCCGCCACAAGCTCAAGGGTCAGTGTGACGGAAATGAACGCAGGCCACGCACGACCTTACCTTCACCAAGTCTCGGGGAACATGATTAGTTTGTTTCCTTGGAACTCGTCCCCCGAGGGCTCAGTTATGAGCTACATTCACCTCATTATTTAATCATCTAATTATTTTAATTTTATAATCTCTGTCTTTTCAGTAGAGGGTATATGTAGGAGTAAATTAAACTTCATACACTAAAATGTGATTTTTATTGGAAATAGAAACATTTAAAAAAATAAGAAACCATTTCTACGACCAGCAGCCCCTTCGCGCCACGCCCGGTACAGCCAGACGGGCGTGTTGTGGAGCAATGTTCACAATAAGCCCTTTATATGGTGTGATGGGAGACGCGCCAAGGGTTCTACTGTGTGCTGAAGGCCCGAGGCGGCTTCGGTATCTGTGCGGGTCCAGGTGGGGTGAGGAGTTCCGGCGGGATGGTGACGGTCACTATGTCGCCACTCGGTGGAGACAGCAAGTCTGGATACACGCTGAGGGAGGTTGTCTCGTCTGCCGCGTGAATGTCGCAAGCGATAGTTGCGACGGGCTGTTGGCTGTCCGTAGGAAACAGAGTAGCCATGGAAGCTGTGGCTTGTGGCTGCTGAGGGTCAGATGAGTTCCAGGACTGAAGAACATGTGCTGCCTCCGGCAGGGCACCCACGACCTTCGCAGTGCCCGCGCAGGCCTCCATGCCTGTGGAGGAGTTCCCGTTGTACACTCCAGCTCCTAAATGTGACTAATTGAATCTTTCACGGATGAGAGTGTAAAATCCGTCACTAGATGCAAGATTAATATCAAACTTTTTGGATAAGAAAGAGTTAGGCAAAGCTGAAAATATGTATGACTATACAAGAAAGTTAAATTGATCGCAAACCCTACCAATTATTCAACAGCCAATGTGAAACACTACTATAATATAGCTTCCTTCCTATTCTTCGTTCAAAGCTAAAGAGCAATGGCAATGGAAGATATAGAGGAGGCAAAGTCTCACTGGTGGGATATGTCTCTGTCTAGGTATTTGAAATCTACTACTCAAAATAATGATGCTTCATAATTAGTGTTCTACTAAAAATGGCACAGCAGTAACTGAAAAATATAAAATCTAAGATTCCTACACGTCTCCTGATACGTGAGAACTAATCATGACGAAACAGGGAATAGACACCCAGCCGCGGTCTCTGGTTGGCTATGCTGATGACGGCAACGATAACAAGCCGGGGAGCGGGACGAGGCGGGATTTTGATAACTCATACTTAAATTATGGTGGGTTACTATTTTGTATGCGCGGCCTTTCACGATTTGCCATTGGACTTAATCACAAACAAACTGTTCTCATTGATTTTTAACCAGATGTCGGAGGTGTGGAAAAAATCAGAACCGGAGAGCAGGGATGGTGCTAATAAGGTTGCTGCCATGCATAACACAATCTTCTCTCACTGAACGCGATTACTTGGCTACAACATCGCTGAAATATGAGTATATATATTTTTTTTCGTCTGGGCTTTTGATCAAAAGTCATGCAAGGAAAAGAAGAAAGCTTGGTTTCGCATTCTGCACGAGTTCACTGGTTTTGTGTTGTTCAGTAGTTTCCATAAGCTACTCTGAGAGTTATGGAAAGAATCGTAAGTTGGATTATTTTTTCTTTTGCATACTTTTCTTTTATCAAGTAAAGTTTCCTTAAAGTTTCAAGCTTCATCCGACTGGATAAAAACATCATACTCATTCGACTAAAGGGTTAAGAGTCATGCGATGTATTAAAGGAACGACTAGAAACGCTACACTACTTGACTTGCTTCTTCTTACTTGATAATATACGATAAACTTCCTGGTTTAACTGCCTTCTATTCCTTGCTCTCCTGGTCCACTTACAAGACGACAGTGATCCCGGGGACGACTCATCACCTTCGTAAGCGTAGTTTCTCAGGTCGTCCTCGACGGGGCATGTGAAGGTCAGCTGTCGCTTCTTGCACTTCTTGTCGCACTCGATCCTTCCTCCGTCATGCCCCGACTCGTCCGTGCTGTCTCCGGAGGTGCTGTCGGACTGCAACGCCTTTTCGCCTGCCGGAACCAAACGGTACGATGCTAAAAAGCTGCACATGATGACTGATCACAAAATTATAACATGGAAACAAAATCTGGAAGAAAAGAACACTATTCTTTTATAACTTACGTGTATGTATTAATACTAGACATGTCTTTTATAGATCAGTGGGGGGGGTGCCCCCTCCTTTGGGGGTGTAAATAATTTCCAAGGGGGGGCGCGAGCTTTGGGGAAAAGTAGGAACTATTATATGTTTTTGACTTAACAAGACCGTGGGGAAATAATGTTATTTTTTATTTAAAAATGGAAAACTATTATCTTTAAAAAAAAAATTTTTAGTCTGAGGGAATTTATCTATAAATGCAAGGAGGGCATGGAGGAAAGGACTTATTCCTCGAGGGGACGTGGTGGCGAAAAGTTTACGAACCACTGTTATAGATCGTTAGCAAACTAATTATGGATGAAAAAAATGCCTTTAATATGGTGCTTCATTGTCGCTAAAACAGAATAATAAGCTATTAGGAAGGTTCTACATGTTCTGTGGACCAGTGAAGCTTTGAACGGTAAAAGTTTTAATATTCCCTCACCCGCCTTGTGTCCGCTGCTCCAAGCCGGCTGTCCGTTAGCTCGCGGCGGCTTCAGCAACTGCAGCTCCAGAAGGTTAGGGGGACGCCTGCGCGGGGACGAGGCGCCCTTACCGTTGATGGTGCTCTCCTTGACCTGAGTCTCACCCCGACGCAGGCCGCCGCGGCTTTGGTGCTGGTGGATGAGGACGGCGCCCACCACCACTAACGCCGCCACCAAAAAGGATAAGCAGAGGAAATATGAGTATACGAGAAACACACACACACACACACACACATTTCCAAAAATATACGTGTTTCTCTAACAGGACCACGAACTACCCCAGCAAAAATAGTGTTAGTCTGTCCCAGAACTCACGCAGCAGGAAAGCACACCACACCAAGACCGCCGCCAGGGCCCAGAGGGAGAGCTTGAGCGTGGTGTTGGTGGCGTCGGGCATGTGGCACTGTTCACCGCCAAAACCTGACGGGCACTCGCAGACGTACCCGACTGTGGGACATCCGAATGAGAACTGTATTATTATTATTGTCTTATGGTTTTGCTTTGAGGACACTTAAATGCTAATATTATGTCTTATTGTAGTAAACATGAAATGAAATTAAAAGTTAATGAAAAAACAGGTTCAGCACATTTGAAAGAGATAATCACTACGTTTGTAGCCATGTGACTTTTGTGACAGAGAAAACTAAATCGACATATCTGACGGGTGTAAGTAAAGATGTGTCCGTGACTATGAATACGGTCGGCACATTATTAAATTTGCTGATTTGTAGCTTTGTGAACATATATATACACTTACTTAACTGATAGATGGACATGGAAGTGTCAATAAATTATCAACTCCGAACACGACGACCAGTCTTAGGGTGGTATTCTCAGACGCTTCCTCCTCTCACAAAAAATATTTCCAAATGCCACAAAGGTTATTAGAAAGGTTCCCATAAGTGTTTTTTCACGTTCATGGTACAGGAGCTTTGTCATATTACTACCAGGGTCATAAATCTACCCATGGAAATACCCACAACTCCTACGAAAACCTTATCAAATGTGTGTGTGAGCCCGGAAACATTTAAGAATACGGCCAGTCTTAGTTTCACCTGCGTGTTTGTTGAAGCAGGAGCCGCCGTTGAGGCAGGGCTGCCACACACACTCGTCCACGTCCTCGCAGGTGCCTCGGCCGGCGGACAACTTCTGTCCCTCGCCACACCTGCCGTCAGCACCGGGTCTCAGGGTTACATAATGGTCTGAGGCACATAGAAGGGCAAGTGTGCTACGAACTTTTATGCTAACAATGATATGAAACAAACCAAAGGTATAAAAAATATCATACCATGCTCATCCTACAACGGAATGGAGATAAAATTCCAAAAATAAAGGTAAAAAGTCAGCTTGAGATGTCTTACAGAGTCAATATGGACACCTCATGTCGCAGGAAGGTGGAAAAATAGTTTCTATATTAATACATAAAACAAGAATCGAAATGTTGTTCTAGGTGACTCAGGCTGTAAGGGAAAACGCCGCACTCGGGAGGCTACAGACCCACAGTGGTGAGAGCGCCAGGTGTCGACACAGGTGAGCGGCGGCCTGCAGGTCACGTTGGCACAGACCGGCGGGGCGTCACAGTCTTCGTCCACCCGCTGGTACAGGCTTGCCTGGCCCCACGCGGTGTTGTTGACGGCGGGGGGCAGCGGCATCCTCCGCCCTGATATTCGCAGGTCATCAAGGCAGCCTGTGAAGAGATATGAAAGGATATGCATATGAGGGACTCCAAATACCTTTTTTCCATTCTCGTACAAGGCTTGTAGATAACTGATGCCATTATTACTCCACTGCAGAACGTAGTTTTTTTCAACGTTTTCTAGTTCTTTTCTTCCATGACGAAGGTTCTATTTTCGTCTCCATTTAGTTTTGTCTGCCCTGACTAATCAAGTACAAATAGTCAAAAACAAATAAAAGCTCACCTTTGTGGTAGTCGCCGTGGATCTTGAAGACACTGACGCCGGCGTACTCCGGAGAGCCGCCCACGTGTACCCCCTCCTGCTTGTCTACCTCCAGCAGGCGGCGGCTATCCAGCGACACCGAGGCGTTGTATAGATCGCCGTCACCGTCATCCACTGCCAAGATAGTGACCGAGCCGTGCCTGTTCCAGAGGTGATACGAATGACAGAAAAATGTAATGATTCGTAGATAGGAGACGATGGTGCTGGGGTGTGGTATGTTAAGCTCTGATGAGATATGATGCACAAGGTATGGTGTGGTGTGGTAATAACATGTTGCAGTGTGGCATGGTACAGGATGGGACAGAGTATGGTGGTGCAGGATGGGGTAGGGTATGGCACAATAAGGTAGGGTACGATAGGGAAGGGTAAGGTAGTACAGGTAAAATAGGGTGGAATTGAGAAGGATGGGTAGGTAAGAGTACAACAAGGTGGGGGAGGGCAAAGAAAAGACTGGTACTACGATAGATGGGTCAAAATAGGGTGAGGGTGGGACAGAAAAATAGGTAAGATTCCAAGATAAACATTAACACAAAGGAGCAGAAATATTCCAATGCCCTTTGCAGACGGTTTCCACGAGACAAGCTAAATCTCCAGGTTTCAGCACTCACCTTTGGGCCTCGACAGAGTGCCAGCGTCCGTCGGTGAGGGTAGCACGCGTGAGGCAGAGGGAGCTAGGGTCTTCCGGGTGCAGCTGAAGGACGAGGCACAGCTGTCCTCGCACCAGCTGCACGGCGAAGCGGTCACGGCCATGCTGCGACGACAACACCACCAGGTCGCCTCTTCTCCGCCTCGTGCGAAACCTAAAAATAAAGCAGGAAAAAAGAAGAAAAGACAGAAAACATCATTGAAGCAGAGGGAGAAAACAACTTTGTGCAGTGGACAAAAACTTTTGTTTACCTTCTTTGTATCTTGCGAAATACAAAGTAAAAAAAAAACAAGAAAAGGTGAACCTTGGACAAACCGCTTTGGGTGGTGACAAAGTGTGCTGGCGGCCCTTAGCTCTCACGCGAGGGGCTGTGATGGTGCTGAGGCGGGGAGGAGCAGAGCAAGGAGATGGATAACACAAAGGACACAGCATCAGGAAAGAAAATAAGATGAAGAGAGAGAGAGAGAGAGAGAGAGAGAGAGAGAGAGAGAGAGAGAGAGAGAGAGAGAGAGAGAGAGAGAGAGAGAGAGAGAGAGAGAGAGAGAGAGAGAGAGAGAGAGAGAGAGAGAGAGAGAGAGAGAGAGAGAGAGAATACCTGAGTTGCAGCGAGGTCGTGTAGGCGAGGGGCGTGAAGGAGAGCGCCAGCTTGACGTAACTGTTGACGTGGAAGGTGGCGGGCACGGTGGGCTCCTCACAGCCTGGCCCCCGCCAGCCCGGCAGACACTCGCACCGCAGCGCCCCCGGCGAGCCGCGGCACCTATGGGTAACAATGGGGACGTTTTTTATCATTAATTACAAATGTATTTATAAAGTAAAAGCGTTAATTCTATCTTGATATCGTACAGACCCTCCCGAGTCGAAATGAGCGACGCGAACACTACGTTTTCACTTTCACTCTCACGGCCACACAGTCAACACGCCTAATAAGCGGCTGCAACAGATGCATCTTAGTCCTTATAATTAAATACTACAAATTAATTAGCTTTTTAGCTTTTTACTCACGTGAACATTTTATGAAATAAATTAAATTGTAATATAATTCAAATCCGAAAGGGATAACACTGTCGCTCTTTTTTCCCTGCATTTTTATATATTGACGGGAGAGTCGATAGCCACAAATTATACATGTGGGTGAGATAAACTAAAATAATAACCATAACTTGCCTACTGTGTGGGCCGCAGGTGAGGCCGCTGCCAACACACTCGGCGGCGGGGCAGCCCGGGCTGCTGCTCCAGCTCAGCACGCCGTGGCCGAGATCCATCAGCTGCGAGGGTCCCGGAAATGAAAACAGAAGGATCGTTACGTCAGCACTTTTGGTGCAGCTCAACAAAAACTGAAGCAGTGAAGGCTGGAGTGCGTCGCAATCTGGCGCCAGCCAAGTTAATGCGCAATTTTTAACTATTGTTGCAGAAATAATTATTTCGATGATAATGTGACAATTAACATAAATCTAGATCGAAATACTGATTCTGTTAACCTCATGGTACATACATAAAGACGCCGCACGCTCGAGTGGCGAAATGGGGGCCCCTTCACCTTCCCCTCGTAGCCTATGTGTGTGTGTGTGTGTGTGTGTGTGTGTGTGTGTGTGTTCATCACCACGGTTTGATCACGTGTTGGACTCGTAACCGCCAGCAGGTACCCTCCCGACATGAGCAAGTGCTCTTTATCGTCGATCTCTGGACACTGCCAGGACCTCACACACCACACACCCCATCCCCCTTGCTCAAGGGGGGACGGTAACCACTCGTAGTCAACGGAAAGAAGCCGGCCTGAGCGGGCTCGAACCGAAGCCTGCCAGGCTTCACGGTCTGACAGGGCGTCAGACCGTGAAGCCTCTATCAGTTGCTGCACGAGTGAAATAAGTCAACTGACACTTCCCGTCACCCCTCGGAAGGTCAATCCTAAGCTGATAATGACTTATACCTGAGGATTAACGAAAAGATAGGAAGGGGAAAAGAAAATGTTAATTAGAGCTGCTGCAAAAGGAGGAGAAGGAGAAAAAAAGATGATGATGACGATGATGATAAAATGTGTGTGTGTGTGTGTGTGTGTGTGAGAGAGAGAGAGAGAGAGAGAGAGAGAGAGAGAGAGAGAGAGAGAGAGAGAGAGAGAGAGAGAGAGAGAGAGAGAGAGAGAGAGAGAGAGAGAGAGAGAGAGAGAGAGAGAGAGAGAAAAGTAATCAAACAAAACAAATAAATAAATTAGTTAATCAAATAAATATAATATAGTAAATTAGATAGCATATAGTAAAATTAAATATAAATAAAATATAATTAAGCATATGAATAATGAAAGCGCTCCTATTTATCCACAATTGCCATAATTTCTACCAGACAATCAGCAGCACGGGGCTGTCAGGCTCCGGGTGGCTCCTCCTAGAACGGGGGTATTTTCGCCACTTAAGCGTGGGGCGACTATAGTGCTTTGTTCATAAATATGAAGTAACTATAAAAAAATGTAAGCGCTATCAAAAGAGAACACAGTCAGATCCATTGCCAGGGAATTTTGGTGAGTGCCTCGTTAGTGACCTTCAGGCACCTGAATGATGACTCACCTGACCATTAACTCTGAGGTTCCTGACGCAGCCGATCAGGGGTGGGGCGAGCAGCGGCTCCGGCCAACCGTGTACGATGTGGTCAGGGGTGGGATACGCCACGCCGGCCACCTGCAATGGTTGACCCACGTTCAGGAGACGGGCGCCCTCAGGGAGCGTCGCGGTCACTCGGCAGTTGTAAAAGTCGGGAGGACCGGCCAGGAGGGCGGCGGTGGTAACATTCGTGTCGTGGGAAGTCTTCTTGGGCGAGGTTTGTTGGTCGTCGAGGTTGCCGCCGCTGCACAGGTCCACGATCACTTCTACCTGCTGTGGGGAAGGATGCCAAGAGTTGCGACAGGCATCACTTTTCTGCTGCATGAAATATAACGTTGGGAACCATATCCTAAACATGTGATGTTGAAGTTATACCATTATGAAGTAGGTACTATAATATAAGAAAGCTAAATTTATTGAAACTAGACTCTATAGGAAAGAATCTGTCCAATTTTTGAGCAAAATTTGCTCCGCTCTACTTTGCCTGAATCCTTTCAAGGTGACGAATGAGTCGTCTCACCTCGTTCCTCCAGATAAGATCCAGTCTGTGCCAGGTGTGGTCTGCTAAGGAGTAGGAGGCGTTGAGGCTGAGGGTCACGGGGCCGGCCCCCAGGTCCAGCAGGAGGGCGGGGCGGCCGTCACGCAGCTCCAGCATCATCACGTCGCTGCCGTCCCCCGTCACGGACGACAAGTGGTCAGGGCCAGAGTACAGGAGAGTGGCGTCCCCTGAGCGTGTGAGCACCTCGAGGCTGATGTGCATCTCAGAGCATGATGGCAGCGAGGGTACCCAAGCCCAGCCTCCCCCGCCGTCAGGGCCGCCGGTAAAGTGCCTGTCGAGAATTTTGCAGCGCGACCCCCACGTGCCATGGGGACACACGCACCTGTGGGCCGCGGCCGCCGCCGCTCAGCGACACACGCTACACACCACTTTAAACTAATTGTCCTACATAAAATCTAAATTCCAATATCAGGATTCCCACCTATACATACCATTATACTGCAGTTTTCATATTAACACTGATACCAATTTGTTGCCCTGAACAATATATCGACATTTACTTCTTTTGCTTAAATAAAATAGTTTGCCACACGCGAGCACCCACCTGGCCCCGGCAAGGGTGGGCAGACAACGGCCGCCGTTGAGACAGGTGTTTGGGCTGCATGTGGGCGGGGCCGCGTCGGGCTTACAGCCACAACCCGTTTGTATGCCGAGCTGCGGCCCCGCCACGGCTGACGTGTTGGCGTCTATCAGGTTGAACCCATCGTTCAGGGACATCTGCACCCAACACCCGCCCTCACAGTCCCGTTGGAGCGCCTCCTGACACGCGCCGACCCCCACTTGAGAAATGCCCACTCCAGACGAGCTACTAATCTGAGGAAGAGAAGAGGTGTCACTGCCCGGCTGATGCAGCGCCTAGCGCGGTGCGTTCAGAGACCTAGATTTCGGAGTAGCATAACAAGGTTGGTTGAGCACTTTTTCATCCTCCTTCCACCAGGAAGGTACACGGTTAATTATTACAGGAAAACATACAACTTCTCAGATATGCAGATAATGAGAACCTAGAGGGGCAGAGAGACACCTTGTCCTGATGGAGGAGCAGCGTGTGGTGCAGGTTCTGGCTGGTGGGGCAGGACAGCCACACCCGCGTGCTGTGGCGGCCAACACCTTGTACCGCCACCACTCGCACGGCGTCCTGCACCCACGCCCGCGCCGCCGCTACTACCTGCTGCAGGATGGACGAGCCTTTCTGCAGTAAGAAAAAGCACTGTCAATACAATACTTTTCAAACTTCATCGCTCATTGTAATGTGGTAATGACACTTCGATTTTCGACTGTTACTTTGTGGGATAATTATTTTACCAGTTTCGAGCTGCTTTTGCATATATAGATAACATGAACGATAAACTGCACTTTAAATTAAACAAGGAAAGTCTAAACTGTAACGTAGCCACAGATAGGAGCACACACACACAAACACACACACACACACACCACGTCAAGCCCTCACCTCCGTTTCCCTCACCACTCGGTAAGGGCGCATGGCCAGGGTGAGCGGCACGGAAGACATCACCTCCCCGAGACTCAGGGACTTCACCTCTACCGTCACGTTGGCCTCCACTCCGGACTGGCTCTGTGTGGCATCGCTCACTGTGAAGCCCAAGTCGTAGCTGCAGGAGGCCATACAAGGCAGGCACTAGAATGCGATATGAAACTCCTTGTCTGTCTCTTGGCGAAAGTGGCGGGGCGCTGAATTGACTGCATAGACTAATGCTACTGCGCGATACCCTGTATAAAGATATTAATTTTTCGGAATATCAACTTCATCTCAGGAAGAGATGAACTAAGTCTCATATATCTCGATGTCAGAGGCTCGTCTGCTTTCCTTAAAACTTACGTCGTACAAGATAACTTTTCGTCTATGTTTTAACGCGCTTAGCCATCTATCTCTGCCTGCTTCGACTTCCTCTTTAATTAGTTTTCTGGGGCTAATTAAATCTCCCTACCCCCCTCGCACGCCTGCCTGCCCTCACCGTCCGTCCGTGGTGCCGTGCCGCATCGTCAGCTCCCCCGTGCTGGTGTTTAGGGCGAAGGCCGGGTGGCGGCGGGCCGAGGAGCGCCACGCGTACGACTTTGCTGGCGCGTCCCAGTCGTCGGGGTCCCGCACATACACCCGCCCCAAGGGTACGTCGGGGCTCTGGGGCTGCAGGCAGGACAGCATGAGAATATAGAAGTAAG
Source organism: Eriocheir sinensis (assembly GCF_024679095.1). Taxonomy (NCBI): domain Eukaryota; kingdom Metazoa; phylum Arthropoda; class Malacostraca; order Decapoda; family Varunidae; genus Eriocheir; species Eriocheir sinensis. Next base: position 7,488,823 of record NC_066553.1, read on the forward strand.
GCAGGATCCTTAAAGCGTCGTTGGAGGAGGGACAGGTGTGTTGGAGAAGCAAGATTTTTTTTTAAGCTGTAAACGAAAATGAAATACAACGAATATCAAAGAATTACAATATTTCTATGCCAGGACCTTAAACAACAGACTTCGCATGTTTGAGATAAAGTGATGATGGGAAGAGAAAACAGAAAAAAAGGAAGGAAGAGGTGCCCTAGTGCCCAACCCAGTGCCCAACTATAAGTAATTCTATCCTTCAGAATTAATGGTATAAGAATAATAAAAAAGATAACTCGGAAAAGGAAAATAAAAGTTCAGTTGTGCGAGTGATGAAGGCGAGTAGGCCAGTGCTGTTATGAGAGGCATCGTCGTCAGCGTACGGGTGGGAGCAGTAGAGGACAGAAACGTACCTTGATGGTGAGCGCCGTGACTGTCTTGGCGGCGGGCCACATGAGGTTGTCGTTGAGGTCCGCCACGTGCAGCGTGAGTGTGACGGTGGCGGTGAGCGGCGGCGACCCTGCGTCAGCCACCACCAGCGGCACCAGTAACGCCCGGTGCTGCTCGCGGTCCAGCGGAACGCGAGTGGACACCACCCCCACCCCACGGCCCTCGTCCCCGCCTGCAGGGAAGGTTTAGGTTGGGGCGGCACGGTGGGCAGAGTGAGGCGCTTCCCTTGGCCTCTTCATGGTGTTAGATAATATGATTCCTCTCTCATCAAGTAACACTCGAGATGGAATAAGAAACACGATTTTATACATAAATAATGGTACTGCATGCAAGTGCAGGTGGTACTCTGGCCACGTTCGTAAGGATGAAAGGGGAAGGGGAAACATTCCTCTACCCAGTATGTACCTTATACAGTCAAGCTACAGAGGTCGGTACCTGTTCAGGTGCCTGACTTAATTAACTACGGAGTTAATTTGCAATTCAGTGATGATACAGGACGCTGCATGTGACAAATTACAAATCAGATATAAAGGTTAAGCGGCA
>NC_066553.1:7494803-7499803 GCF_024679095.1 Eriocheir sinensis
CACAAGGTTCCTTTTACCGCAATCGGAAATGATAGCAAGTTCTGAGGTTAAGCGTTCTGCAGCATAGAGTCTTCATGGAGTCTCACAGTTCCTGTTGCGAGGGTCTTCTGTTGAACGAAGCTGAATAATGCAGAGTGGAGTCGTCAGCATAAGAGTGGATAGGATAGTTTGTTATGGAAAGGAGATCATTGATGATTAACAGGAAGAGAGTGGGTGATAGGGCAGAGTCATGTGGAACACCACTGTTGATAGGTTTAGGGGAAGAACAGTGACCGTCTACCACAGCAGAGATAGAACGGCCGGAAAGGAAACTGGAGATAAAGGAACAGAGAGAAGGATAGAATCCGAAAGAGGGCAGTTTAGAAAGTAAAGAGCTGTGCCAGACTCTATCGAAAGCTTTCGATGTCTAGAGCAACTGAGAAAGTTTCACCGAAACTGCTAAGAGAGCAGGAAGATCGCCAGTAGAACGCCCCTTGCGGAACCCATACTGGCAATCTGATAGGAGATCAGAAGTGGAAAGGTGCTTTTGAATCTTCCGGTTAAGGACTGATTCAAAAGCTTTAGATAGACATGAAAGTAAAGCTATAGGGCGGTAGTTTGAGGGATTGGGACGGTCACCCTTCTCAGGCACAGGCTGTATGTAGGTATAATCCCAGCAAGAAGGAATTAAAGGTAGATGTTGACAGGCAGAGGCGAAAGAGTTTGACCAGGCAGGGTGTCAGCACGGAAGGACAGTTTTTGAGGACAATAGGAGGCACTCCATCAGGTCCATAAGCCTTCTGAGAGTTGAGGCCAGAAAGGGCATAGAAAACATCATTATTAAGAATCTTAATAACAGGCATAAAGGAGTCAGAGGGGGGATGAGTTGGAGGAATATGCCCAGAATCGTCCAGAGGGGAGTTTTTACAGAAAGTCTGAGAGAAGAATTCAGCCTTAGAGATAGATGAGACGACGGTGCTGCCGCCAGGGTTAAGGAGAGGAGGGAAAGATGAAGAAGTGAAACTGGAGGAGATATTTTTGGCTAGGTGCCAGAAGTCTCTGGAAGAATTAGAGAAAGCAAGGTTTTGACATTTACTATGGATGAAAGAGCTTTTGGTAAGTCGAAGAATAGATTTGGCACGATTCCGGGCAGAAATGTAAAGGTCATGGTTAGCAGGAGTGCTAATGCTCTGGTACCTATGACCTCTCTTTTTGCCACTCTATACTTATCGCTATATGAGAGCAACAGTTAGCGGGCTTTTTTTTACATCTTATTTTTGTTGCCCCTGAGTTGCTCTCTGTGCCTTAATATATATATATATATATATATATATATATATATATATATATATATATATATATATATATATATATATATATATATATATATATATATATATATATATATATATATATATATATATATATATATATATATATATATATATATATATATATATATATATATATATATATATATATATGTAATCACCGGGACATGTTTATTTTCGTTTTTTTTAATAATTTTCAGGCAATTTGGGAAGAACGGATGGTGACGCTCATCCCTAAATAACTACACAGCTCTGATGGCACCGGCAAAAAGATGATATAGAACAACTATTACAGTACAATGGGACCTGAATTATTCCAGGTTAAAGCATAATAACTCAAATATATCGCTCCTCAAATTCTCAGATATTCCATAGTATTCCTTTGCCCTTCCACCCGCAGGCCGCGGTGGAATGTTTCGAATGCCTCGGGCTCAGGTTAGCCAGGCGCGTCGCGTTACTCGAGGCTTTCACGAAGCATCTTTTTTTCCGCACTCACCCCTAAGCGGAACGCAACACTCAAACCCACTCAAACACGCACACATATCTGCCCTGTGCTCCCCGCCCGGACCCAACACTCCTTCACGCCGCCACAACACTCAAACACATTAACACACACACACACACACACACACACACACACACACACACACACACACACACACGACTACAAAGTTGAATATAAAGAAATTAGAGAGGATTCAGAGGGCATCAAGAAAGTTGATTCCAAGACTAAGAGATTTAAGATACAAAGAGAGAAAGAGAGATCGAGGCGAATGAATTTACTGACAACGGAGAAAAGGAGGGAGAGGGATCTGATTGCGGTGTATAGTGTACTGAATGGGATGGAAGAGGTGGACAAGGTAAATCAAAATAACATGGGATACAAGAAACTCAAAAGGCCATGGAAGGAAAATGAAAAAGTATGCTTAGAAAAGAGACATTAAAGGAGAACAGCTTTGCACAAAGAATAATGGAGGCCTAAAATGGCCTGGAAAAGGATGTGGTCCATGCTAAGACGATTTATGAATTCAAGGGCAAGTTAGATAATAGTAGATACAGAGACGGGACAGCATGGGCGTAGCTCCTCTGCCGTATATCACAAGTAGGCAAACACACACACACACACACACACACACACACACACACACACACACACACACACCGGTTGATCAGTGGTAAAGTTCTGCGCTGCCAGTCTTCGCGGCCCGACAGGCGGAGGTTCGAGCCCCGCTCAGGCCGGGATTTTTCCGCTTACAAGGAGCGGTTTCTGTCCCCACTTGAGCAAGGGGGATGGGGTGTGTGGTGTGTGGAGGTACCACCAGTACCCAAAGATCAACTAATGCGCCTTGCTCTAATCGGGATGGTACTTGCTGGCGATGACGACTCGTGATCATACCGCGGGTGAATGACACATAGGCTACAAAATAAATAGATAAATAGATAGACAAAAAAATAACTAAAATAATAAATAAAATAATAGAATATAATAAAGAAGGACCCCCCCCCAAAAAAAAAAAAACACCCATACGCTCACACGCAAGCGTTCGCACGGCCGCCGCACTTACCCCGTCCACGTCCTGTGCAATGAAGGAGGCCAGCAGGGTGCCGCCAGGGGTGTCCTCGGGCAGCGTGAGGTGGGCGTGACTGTTGGCGAAGGTCGGAGCGTTGTCGTTGGAGTCCACCAGCCGCAGCAGCACCCACGCCTCGTCTATGTGGTCCTCCCGTCCCCAGCCCGCTTCCCCCTGTGGAGGTGGAAAGGTGCGGCTGAAGAGGGCTGGGAGATATTTCAAGTATAAGCACGCACGCACGCACGCACGCACACACACACACACACACACACACACACACACACACACACTATCTTGACCTCACACGGTGAATACATGACTCCTGGCACCCCCTAGCCGCCACGGTGAGCCTGTTGACTTTCCGCCATTTACTATTCCCATAGTTTTGAAGAACCAGCAATATAAATAATCTTTTTGTGCAGTGTAATAACTATTAGTCAAGAGACAGTGAGTGCAGTACGTCTGCGAGGGCACGAAAAAGCGATACCAACGACTTTGTGTGTCTTATTACCGCCCTGCCAGATTCTTCAAATTGGTACAAAAAATAAGAGGTTCGATTATGAAATGCGTGGCGTGAAACTCACAGCGTTCAGTGTGCCAAGGACCTGGGTGTTAAAATCGCGTCAAACCTTAAATTCTCACAGCAACACATTGATACAGCAGACAAAGTAAACAGAATGCTGGGCATCATTAAGAGAAACTTATCATTGAAGAATAAAATGTGATACTTCCACTGTACACAATAGCATAGTTAAACCTCATTTAGAAAATGCGGTACAGTTTTGGTCTCCCCACCACGCAAAGTACATTGCTAAATAAGATGTTCAGCGTCGGGCAACAAAGATTAATAACAATAATAATAGTAACAATTATTACAAATATTTTCAACATAAATATTTCATTCTTCTTCTAATACTGTCTACTAGTTTGGACAAACCTTTTCACCTCTTCAGAAAAAAAATTCTACTATGAACATAATTTCTCGTACTCTTTCAAAATCCTAAGCTTTGTGCTGAGGTGCCAGAAATCATTGTCTTTCTCAAAGGTGTTTCCCGCCAGTGATGCGGACCCAACCCTGGATCAACGCCCAACAGGTCCCTCACCCAGCACACCCTTCGTGCCCCAGGGTTGCTCCTGGGGCTGGGGGCGCGGGGGGGGGGGGTGAGTTTTAATGAAGACACGGGGGAGCCTTTATACGCACCACCCGAGATGATGTTTGGTCTAGATCAGTGTTTTTAACCTGTGGTGCCTGTACCCCAGGGGGCAGGAAACAGCAAACCTGGGGGCACGAAATGTGCTGGCCAATTCAATGCTATATTTACAAAGGGAATTAAAATAAAAATAAAGATACAGGGGAGAGCGGTGATGATTTCGAGCTGGATTTGTTTCACTGATCAATTTCACTCCTTTCAATTTTTGACAAGGGTGCGAGAAAATGTGGGATACCAACCGGCACTAAATTAGGTAAAGAACCACTAGTTTAGATTAATGGAATTATTGAACTCAGAGTGGCCATAGAAAACTAACATGGTGCTCGTGTATGTATTGTGTTGTGTTTAAAATATTCCCCCAACTGAATGGCCAATCAGAACAAATAAGTTGCGAACGAGTGCTAACTTAATACAAAATCTAGTAGTAAGGTAAAATCTAACCAACCGCAAAGACAAATGATAACAAAGGAAGGGAGAGGAAGTAATCTGAATGCGTGCAGGAATGAAATTATGCTATCTGGATGTGTGCGGAGGAGAAATGGAAATTAAATGAATGGAAGGAGAACATCAAGAAAAGGACTCCTGATTAAATGATACGGAATCCCTTGAACTGGGTAGGGAAAATGGTGAGGGACGGGGCACTGAAGGGAAGGGATGGTCATTGGATGTGTAAAGGGACTATCACACTGGGCAAATCTTCCGTGGATCTTCAGTCAAACCACGATTTCCGCTGGCGTGGTTCTCATTTTGTTTCTTGTTGTTGCTGCTGCTGCTGATGGTGAGTAATACCGTCGTCCTTCGGTGAAATCTACCGTAGCTTTGGAAGATCGTGGACACGTCAGAAAACCACGGAAATATGAGAACCACGCCAGCGGAAATCGTGGTTTGACTGAAGATCCACGGAAAATTTG